>NC_087087.1:21906204-22030204 GCF_036172545.1 Culicoides brevitarsis
TGGTGGCAATTAGATAAGCAATTCTATTTCTATAGCGCGTTCTTTGCTGAACGGACTGCTTGTCGGTTCGTTTAATAGTGAGCCTAGTACTTGTTGTTGCAAAGTTATTTAGAGATTCTGAGTCTGAGGATTGACTGGAATCAAAACGGGAGCCTCCCGTATCACTATCAGAGCTGTAATCGCTACTTTGCGACAACGTGTCTCCCCACCCCTCAATCTCTTGTTGAACTAGATAGTCGAAAAAGGCCATCATTCTTGGGTCCTCATTCGTGTTCGGGTTAGTTGTGTAGTCGTGAGACATATTTTGGCCGTTCATCGATAAATATTCCTCATGTGTAAAAACTTCCCTTGGATTTTCAGCACCTTGTGCTTCCTCGGTAAGTCCTCCGTTCCATCCATCCAGGTCAAATGCTGTCCAAACTTTAATGAGCTTTTCCACTCCTGACGAAGCAATCAAACATCGCTGATGGTTGTATCTAACTTGATTGACAATCGATCGGTGTCCATAGAGGACCATGTGAGTCTCATCTACCCATTGATTTGTCATTTCTGTGTCACCAATTTTCCACACATAGAGATTAAAGTCATCTGACCCTGAGAGAACATATTCGTCATATTCGCCACCGAACGAGCATGACTTCATTGTGCAGGAGTTGTAGTAATAAATATGATAAAATTGGCAAATTGGTTCTGTGTATCTGGTGTCATACAGGACTGGCGGCAGTCGACGACGCAGTGCTAGAATTTGACTTCCCAGAGAGTTAAAACGGACACTCATGCAACTCTGCGTCGCATTGTCACCACCATATCGCAAACTGGGCATTCGAGGTGATCGGATATCCCAGAGAGAGGCACCTTCCTTGGCGTTTGCCGTCGCGAGAACATTCTGATCAAGTGGGTGATACGATACTGAATGAAAGGCCGAACGACATTTTGCCACGGTCATGATTTCAGTACTAGCACGCAAATCAAAGAGTAATACGCGTCCATCCTCGCCAGACGTCGCGAAGATCTGATCATTAACGGGATCAATTGAAAGACCATAGACAGGTTTCGTGTGAAGAAAAACATCTAGCAATTCGCCACTCTCGATGTCGTGTAAAATAACAGTATCGTCATTTCCACCCGAAAAAATACGGCTGTTTGAGTTGTCGAAAGCAAGGCAAAAGATGTTACTTTCGTGTTGCTTTTTCATTTGAACGGGCGTTCCTTGATTTAACAGAGCCTTATCCAGGTTCCAAAAGAGGACCCGTCGATCATCACCACCTTCGACAACAATGAAACTTTTTAATATTTTTTGTATCATTTCAATAACAAAGCAATTTATTACCTGAGATTAAATATTGTCCTTCTTTGGAGAATTCGATTGCATTAACACATCCATAGTGGGAAATTAAGTCTCGTTTATGCAAGTTTTTGGCCAAATTAAGACGTTCTGTGAACAATTTAGCCCGAAAATTGTATCTGTTTTCTCCATTTTGGCGATTTTGAAGATAAAATTGAAGATTCTTTTCGGTGTTTTTATTCATTTTTAGTGGCTCAGTATAATAATGTACATTCATCAAATTATGTTTCCCATAAGTAGTCTCCAAATATTATCACCAAAACGTCGTGTACATCTCTCCCTTAACCTATGTAATAATAACACTATTGTGAAATAATGTTTTGCACGATTAATTAAGGTAAGTTTTCATTCAGGTGCTTTGCATTTTTCACTATTAACTCGAGTGCAAATCTTTCATTCAGTACTACCTATTTCGAAACTCACATACGTAAAATATTTATCTGTCAAAAGTGTCAAAGCAACAAAATGCATTTCGTTCAGAATTTGATTATTTTCTTTAAATTAAAATATTTATTTAACTTTAATATTTTTTTCGTGAATTTCTTATGAAAAGAGAAGCCAAGATATTTTCTGATAAAAACAGAAAATATAAAGGATTAGTTTACCTATTTACAACTCTTTACGACGATCCATCAAACACTGAAATAACGGCCGTAAAATGTAGAAAAACATGGTTGTTTGAATTAAATGATCTTTTTTATTATGTATTCACTTAAAAATATTTTACAACTGAACAGAACCTTACAAAACATTTGAAAAAGGATTTAAAGTACTCATTAATAGGTTCTGTCCGGGTTTCTTAATGATTCTCTCTTATAAAAGATCTTGATAAATTTACACAATTACAAAACTAAATTTATTAACTAATGCTAAATAAAAAATTTATTTTAATAACTGATTATGATTTTTGAAGTAAGTAATTATAAATAGTAAATATATCTTAAAAGCATTTAAAAATAATTGTGTGACAGAAAGAAAAAATAACTTTTAAAACACAGATGCCCGATTTTTTTTTTTTTGATATTTAAGTTCCAAATAGAGTTTTATGTACATTTAATGTTTATAGGGTCGTTGTCAGTTCAGTCTGTCTCTTTAAGGTAATCTAAGATTTTCTTGGTACTTTTAATGTGTTCTACAACTGATGATTCCGAACTGCCAGTCAACTTCATAAAGTTGTAGTACTTATCCAGAATATTTGCAAGCGAACTGAAGCTTTTGTCGTGCAAGTAGTGTCGAATTTGATTTTTGTAGTCATTGTTTTCCATTATTAAATGGCCAATCAGTATGCAAACGTAACTGGCTAACATTGTGTGCTCCATGTTATTGCCGGCCTTTTGTAACAACTTGGTCACAGTTTCTTCCATTTCTTCCTGCGACTTTTTCAATTTTTCCGCTGCTTCCTTTGGTGTATCAAGTATGGCATCTGTATTTTTCCCAGCTAATGTTGCAAGTTCCTCCTCCTTGTAGAAGTACTCCACAAGAGCTTTCATTGCTGGTGTTTTTGCAAATTGACTTCCAAAATCTGTGGGCGCATGAGCTTGCATTATCAGTGCTCGATTAAGTTCTGAATGTGTCGTCAAGTTGATTAACAGTAACAGTACTAAAAAGCTAATCTCGAACACACAATTTTCGGGTACATAGTTTGTAGATTGTAGTAACAAGTGAAGACTTGTATCGAAAATTCCAGGAAGTTGGCCGACACAAACGCTTCCCTCTGCTTTGTGATTGAATGGGTGAGTTAAGTTTATTAAAACTTTGAGTGTTGGTGTAAGGGCCTCGCGAATTACGCATCCCGGATGATCTTTAGCTGACGTCTCGTTAGTTGGGTACAGAGAAATTTCCGTGTCGCATAATTTGTAAAACTTTACAAGAATATCAATGGCATCTCCGTCATTATATTTGATAATATACTTCTGGTTCTCTTCATTTTGTTGTGTAACATTTTCCAATACCCTTAGGCATCTCTCGATTTTCCGAAGTTTGTCTAACAAGTCTTCTGTCCATTTTGCTACGTAGTCAGAAATGGCTCTGCAACAATCACAAACGGTCTTCATTATATGATCAATTCCACCCAAATTACGTAGCTCTTCCTTGAACCATTCGCCAGCTCTTTTCGATGTTAATGAGAGTAAAGTCTCAACTGCCAGCGTTCCAATCGTAATGTTATCCAAATTTAAATGTGGTGCTTTTCCGTGACTCTTTATTTCTTCACACAGCTCACGAACCTTTTCCTTGTTCTTTTGAAGTTGCTTTAAACTAGCTCCTGTACACTTTTTTTCCTTACTCACGTCCAACAAATTCAGCATTAATTCGAGCGAATCACGGTCCAAATCCATGTGAAGTGTGTCTTGCGACAAAACAAATAAAACGGTTGCGGTACACAAACCTAAATTCGGATCACTAGGAGCATCTCGCAAAGAACGGAAAAATTTTGTTACAATTCCATGAGCTCGAACGTGCATACGGAAGGCTGGCGTGATGCATTTTGACGCCAGCTGAAGCGCAGAGAGACAACGTGTAGACATTGGGTTGTCTTTTTGCAAAGCACTTAATATGTATTCAACGTCATCATCCAATTCTTGAAACTCTCCGATCTCTTGCATCTGATGTGCTTTTTTAACATTCCGAACAAACATGTATGAGCCCTGTTCAAATAAAATCAAAAAAAAAAAAAAAATGGTATAGATGTAAAATTTAAAGCTCAAAAACATTACCTTTCGCTCTTTGAGCGGCTCTTGTGTATCCTTGTCATCGCCAAATTCTTCAGCTAACGACTTTGTTACAGATATTTTGTTGTGTTCTGTTGTGCTTGGTCCATCAAAGTCATCGAATTCATCCAACACACTACTATGATTGCCCGTTACTAGAGGCTTTTTAGTGGCAGGCTCTGGTGACTTGTCAGCTGCCTTTTCCTTATCATCGTCCTCCCATTTATGCTTGTACACATGACGTTTATTACCTGTCTCATTAACCAAAGCACGACTTTTGAAAATGCTTCCTTTCTTCTTCGAAATTACTAATTTAACACTTGGAGGCGCAACTTCATCTTGCACAGGTCCTGTCGAAGTTGTCTCTTTCGGAAGAGATGCTTCAGCGGAAACACAAGTTACAGACGCCTTATTGCGACTTTTTGAACTGGGGGAGATCGTTACCGCTTTTTCATCGATATGTCGTTTCTTCTCCGGAACTGATGGTGTGACATTTCTCTCGGGAGACTTGGGCACCACATTTGCATCGTCAGTCTCTATGTCTGGACTAGCTCCTCGTCGTTTTCTCGTGGCACGAGTTGCTCTGACTGCAGTAGCGAGTTCTGGTTTTTCGGGACTCTTTTTAGTTGTGGAGCTCACTTTTTTCGGTGTTGTGACCGTTTTTCTCTTGTTCGTCATTTTATTTGGAACAACAATAGGGATGGGAGTGGGCTCGACAGCTGATACGGGCTCCACAGGTAAGATTTCACCCTTTTTCGCATTTGTTATACGAGTACGGAGAGAACGTTTTTTAGGGACATCTAATTGATCTATTTGCTCGTCTACGGGTTCATGTACAATTTCAGCCAGTTTTTGCTCTAGCTCATCGACCACTGGTAGTTCTTCCACTTGATCAGGTGGAGGTTGATCCATTGATTCAGTATCCATTTTTGAATGTTTTCTTTTTTTATGTTTTTTTGCTACATCCAATTTTTTCTTCGGATACGATATTGGAATTTTTTCTATCAAAGGTGTTTCTTCCTCACTTGTACTCGTGTCCACGAAGCGAGCGGTTCCCTTAGAAATTCTCAACACTATTTTTGGATGCTCGATCGGTTGTTGCTCAGGTAGCTGTTGATTGAGCTCTACTGTCGACAACGACGAATTTTCTCCTATGCTCTGTTTAGGCGCGCTTTCTTGTTTACTCAAGCTTCCATTTGTCGTGTCTTGAGTCAATTTTGCCACAGATGACAAACTACCAGCGTCATCCTCGTTGTAATTCACACACTTGTTTCTATTGCGTGCAGAAGTGCGTTCCGGAGCCCTTTCTGGCTTGATTTCGGGCTTTAATTTCTTGCTTTTCTTTTCGCCTTTATTGTGTTGTTTTGCTGCTGCGGCTGTTGTTGATGTATCAACTACTGTGTCTGTACTGTCGCTGTGCTGTACTACGGCTGTCTGCTGTTGGTTGTTTGTCGAATGGGGCAATTGTTGTGTTTGAGATTGTGTTTGTATGGACGCCCTACTTTTGAAAAACTTTCGTGGCTTAGGGGCTTCTACGGAGTCCGATTCCTCCTCTGATTTGCTCAACTGTTCGCTGACTGGTGGCTTAAAGTCTTTCTGATGTTGCAGCCCCAAACTATATGCCGTCCGGATCGATGTAAAACTCGTCACTCCCCACTTGCCAAGTTTTCCAGCCGATCTAATCGCAGTAGGTTTAGCCGAAGTTGCGTTTTCTTTTTCTTTTAAGAGCGCATCCAGCGGTACAATTTGCACATTCGATCGATTACTTTTACCTTTATACATTATTACTTCATGATACAACTTCTCCAAAAAGGCTCTCCATTAAATTCACGACGTTTTCATAAATAAATGTTATTTGATTATTGTTTTTCTCTCGTCAATTTCAGGGCGCACGAAACGTCACATTTGTGCAATGTGTGATTCCGAGCAAGTTTCTTACTGGGCCTATCGTTGTACATATTGTGACAGTGTGTTCAAGTTAAAATTTAAATAATTATTTACAATCGTAGACACAATTTTCTTTTTTATTGAAAAACCCTCATTATTGTTTCGGCTAAAATGCTGAAAAGATAAAGACACGAGGACACGAGGAAATATGAAGACACTGTATAATTTACTCACCATTGCAAATAAATAATCAAGATGGACTTTGTGGAAAAGACTGCTGAAAAGTTGCTCAACTTACTGGAGGAGTATGGGCCAGACTCTCGAATATCATTTCCGAAGGATTCAGATTTGCAGAACAAATTTGAGGAATTTTGTAACAAGACCCTCAGGAAAAGTAGACTATCGAAAGATTGGCATATGTTAGAGCTGAAAAGGGAGTATGAGGAACCAACGTTCTCGTCCGTCGAAACTCGCCTTATTCAGTTCCTGAAGCAAAGACCTACAATCCTGTCAGGCAATTCTAATCTAGCAAATGAGCAAAAATGTCGGTTTTGTCTCAGTACAACTTTAAATGAATTGCAGATTTTCTCGCAAGTCGATAAAGGGATACTCGATGTTGCTTTGAAGTTTTTTCAAGTCAGATGCATTGATGGATTTCCTCAGTACATATGTGTAAAGTGTCTCGAGCAATTAAATACAATTCAAAAGTTTCACAAATTGACTGAAGTATCACACATTAAACTCCTAAGTTTGGCAGCAAAAGAGTGCTGTCAACACAAATTGCACTCCGACAGCAATTCGGCTGCTGAGACGAAACAAACTCCCATCGACAATGAAGACGACGTATTTTCTGATACAGAGGAATTTCAAACAACTGGTGATAGAGAAAATGTTACTGTTAAGAATCACTTTTGTGAATATTGCCCGAAGAGCTTCAAAACAAAATTGAGTCTAAAAGTCCACATACGATCACATACTAACGAACGACCTTTTGTGTGTTCCGAGTGCAAAATGTCTTTCAAGACATATTCTGCCATCAGTAGTCATCAAGCAGTACATAGCAAGGAGAAAAAATTCGAATGTTATGTGTCTGAGTGCAGTTTTAGAACTACAACAAAAGCTAATCTAAAAATACATGAACGCACCCATTCACAAGAAAGGTATTGTTTAATTTCTTCTGAAAATATGAATTTAATTTTACAAGTTTTCTAGTAAGGCGAATAAATTTAATATTTTCATTTTTTGTCCTGAGGAGGGTAAATAAAATTAAAAATTTTGAAAATGAAATTTTTGTCGTGATTTGAAACAATTTTTTTTATTTAAATAGGAATCGTCCTAATCTTGCAAATTTCTTGTGATTTTTGTATGATTTTATCGTAAACAATAAATTTTCATTCAAATTTTCAATCAAAAAATGCCAGAAAATATCAAACATATTTCCATTTTTAATTTAATTTTTATTTTTCCCCATCGGAAGGGGGCCACAAAAAATGGATATATTAAATGTATTCGCCTTAGATATTTTATAATTTTGTGTGGTTTTAGGAGGTACGCTTGCAGTTATTGTGCACTAAAATTTACGACCACAAGTAATTTGAGCAAACATGTAAAGAACATTCACCATCAAATTAAACCGCACAAATGTAGACAGTGTGAAAAGAAGGTAATTTTACTTATTTAAACACGTCGTTATTACAGACAAATATTTATTGAAATTTTCTTTATGCAGTTTTTTACTAAGGAATCAGCTAGAAAACATGAAGTAACCCATTCGAATTTGAAGATATATGCTTGTCCTATTTGTTCCTCCAAATCTTATACATGGTTTAATGGCCTTCAAAAACACATGAAGAGTATACATTCAGGGATGAAAACGGATACAGAGAAAGAATATTTTATAAAGTCCCAAAAAGCAATAAAAACAATATTTTAAATATTTGAATCAGAATCTATTATTATCAGTTTAATCATAGTACATATTTGGAAAGAATACAAAGGAACATGAGGTAATTAATTAGTCGATTAGTCGTTAACCTTAAGAAGGTTTTCTTCATATTTTCTTAAGTTTGTAATAAACTTCGTTCGATGTATCATTGATTTCCAATTTGAAATCAAATACTTTCTCCAAGTTTTGGATGCATTTAACAATGCTGTCATCTAATGGTCCCGGTAATAAAATCGATGAAACTTGACCATCCATGAACTCTTTGATACGTTTCTTGAATAAATTAGTGGTAGCTTCATCTGTTTCGCCCTCTTTTTCGTTTGCTGCATTTTTAGCAATTGTATTGGTAATCACACCGAACGCTTTTTCGCACATTTTTCTCTCGTTTTCCTTGAACTTTTTAATCTGACTCTCAAGCAGGCGAATTTCCTTAGCAATCAGCTCGTCATCCGGTTTGAGTTGGACGGCACGACGTAAGCTCTTTCTGGCTTTCTCAAAGTCACCAATACGATGCAATGCCTTTCCTTGTTGATATAAGGCCTTGGGGTTATTTTGAATGCTCTCGAGCTCATTGAGATTGTTGATCATGATGCAGCATTTTTTCGGTTGATCTTGCAAATTGTATGTCACTGCCAAATTAAGGAAAAATTTCTTAAGTAGATCCTTTTGTAACTTCTCCTCATGCTCATCCTTCAAATTAACGAATTGGATTTGGTCAATAGCTTTCTTGTACTTTGTAATGGCAAGAAGATAGTTTCGCTTGCGAAAAGCTGCTTTTGCTTCGCCATCAAATAAAACAGCCTTTTTGTAAGTGAATGTAAAAGCTGTTTGTTCAGTAGTATCTATGGTATCTGGCATCAATTCGGTAAAATCCTTGCAACGTATGATAAAAAGTGCATCCGCTTTGGGCTTTATGCGTGGTGGACAGCCATTTTCTCCGTACAAAATGTTGTACGAAATAACAAATTGTGCCTCTTCGCCCTTCTTCATGCTTTTAACCGCCTCTTCAAGTCCCTCCAGTACTTCACCATAGCCTAAACGAATTTTCAAGGGCTTTCCACGCATGTACGTCGAATCGTAGGAATGCTCCTCGCGCTCAAAGTAAGCATTGTAGTCTACAACCACTCTTGAATTTTTCGGGATGGCTAAGCTCCCTTGTTTGGTAATTTTCTTGTACAGAAAATTGGAAAGCGGAACCATTTGTTTCCGCAACGAATTGAAGTCTAACAGCCATGGGCTCTTTTCGATTTCGTCTTCATTTACCTCTTCTATATCTTCATCGTTTACATCAAACATATCCGTCTCCAAGTCCACTTTGTTTACATCAATTTCAAAACGTGCTCCTCCTTCGATCAAATCCCTGTAAAAAAAGGAAACTTGAGTTTTTTTCTCACATCAAAACATCCATTGAAAGCCTACTCGAAACGAATGGGATTTTTCACAAAATCACCCATACTTTTGTAGTATTTTTGCTTTAATTTAATATAAGAGTTTTTTTTTGGTTCTAATATGGTGCCGGCTATGTAGACAAATAAAGAAGTAAATAACAGTCACTTGTGTAAGTATGTATTGCTACATAGTGGGGTATGTTTCGAAATATCATGAGGATAAGATTCAATATTGTTTAAACATTGATGTAATTCTTTTCTTTTTATTCCTATAATAACTCTTAATCTTTTTACCCAGGTAGTCATCCAATCCTTATCTTTTATGCAACTCTTCATAATTGCAATAGGAATAAACATTAAAAACACACCAAGTTTATTTATTACAAATACAAATTTATTTATTAAAGCAAAAAGAAAAATATTTCAGGTGTGAAGTTAATCAATATAGTAATTAGGTAATATGTAATCGATGCATATTGTTTATGTTCGTCGTTCGTGACATTTCTCATGTCTCTTTAGATTACTACCGCGTGCAAAGCCTTTCGAGCAGATCTTGCATATGTGACTTTTTCCTTCGTGTACATCCTTGAGATGTTGCTTCAAAGCTTTCATCGTTGAGAAGACCTTGTTTGGTTCGCATTTTGTACAAGTATGTGCAATTGTTCTTAAAAAAATATAATAAATAAATTTAAAGAATCTCTAATAAGTAAATCTTATAGTTACCTCTTCAAACAAACTTTTCCGTGTCGAATTACATTTTGCTTTGTGCTAATGTATGTACAAGACTTGCACTTGTATTTGTACTTTAAACTCGTTGGTTTCTGGGGCACTTCTACTTGTTGAATGCACGATTCGTTTTCTGCATTTTCAGAGTCGATTTGGATAATCACGTCTTCCATTATTGGCTCTGTTAGCACCTCTATAAGATACATTTCCTCCAGGGTCTCCTTGTCAGTCTCAATTTTTACCTGAAAAAGATGTTTTTTCTTTTGTTAAAATATTTTAGGTCTTTATTGCAAGAGATTAAGTGAGGGTACCTCGGATTTTGGAACTTTATGAATCTGCAGCTTGCCACATAACTTTGAATGTTTCACCTTTTCCTCCTTCGTGAGCGGAATGTATCCACACTGTGAGCATTCCTGATGGATCTTTTCGTGTTGACTTATGTTGTCGAAGTTAAGACCACATACTTCGCAAAGACCCTCGTCGTCATTTTGTTCGTACACAAATGTGCGGTCTTCAATGTCTTGCAAGTGGCCGCATTTGGGGCATTTTTCACGAGATCTTTGATTACCACTGAGCTCGAAGAAGTTCCCGCAAATCTCGCATTGTATCTAAAGGAAATAAATCAGCAACATCACTCTCGTACAAAATGTATTGCGAAATTTCTTACGTGTGCCTCGTAACTTTCCTCTTGATCAGACATAGCTTGCTCGTGTTTTAGCACTTTCATTTCCATTTCTTTTGTTTTTGTTTTGGTTTTCGAATAAACAGAAAATCTATTTTTTTGAACAAAAAAAGAGCTGTTATTAAGCTTGGGACGCCTGAAATTGATGACGATAATTGTTAATGCTAATTCAAGAATCTCCGTACGTCGTACGTTTCACGCTTGTATGAGACATACATATCCGACCCGAGTGTACAATGTGACATGTCCCGAATTGTAGCATGGGATAACTTTTTTTCTGATTAATTGGTGACAACAATTCGCTGATTTAAAATATTAAATAAATATATCGAATTATACATTTGAGCTTTTCACCAGAATGTGAAGTAATCGCTTAGATATTTTCCATCCTCCTAAAAGATTTACCCACACAAAAGCACACAGAGGAAAATAGTAATACTTCCGTGAAATCGTTAGTGTTGAAAATTGAGATTTTTGCGGAACTAGCTAGGCTGATTACTGGATTCTTTTTATTTTTATTTATCCTACATTATATTTTCCACATAATTTCTGCCATCATAATGCAATCTGAGGATGCAAAGTACATCAAAAAGTAAGTAGACGAGACTTTTTTCATCTTTTTCGAGTTCAAGGACGCTTCATTCCATTATTGATTTATTGGTAATTCTATCAAATGTCTATTTCGTATATCTCCCGTTATTTGTAAAAAATTGGTAACGTAAATACTGCTGAGCCTGTAACGTAAAACATTCCGATATTCACATTAGATAATGATGATGTCAAGTTTCCTAAAATATTTAGCAAAAAAAAAAATTTTTTTTTTAAATAAACAACGCGTAACTAACGGCCTTCCATTTCACCTTGCATGCTAACAATTTACCATATAAGTAATTTCATGATTATCTTGTTTTTTGTTTTTCTTTTTGTAGACGATGGAAGGCATCAAGTGTCGAGCCTCATCAGACAGAAAAGGCGCTCATTGTGAACTATAAACTAGAGGCAGCAGTATTTGCGGAGCCAGACAATCCAATGCTGGAGGAAAAGAAGGATTGTCAACGCATAATTCGTCTAAAATCTCTCAACTCGAAGACAGATTGCTTGGCATTGGCAAAGGAAGTAGTTGAGAAATGTGATTTGATACATGCCTCACAGTTGCAGGAAATCGAACAGATTATTTATTATTTGAAAAATAGAAAGGAGCCAGACTCTTCACATCATAGTCGGGCAGTGTCGTCCAGCAGAGTTTCAGGTTCAAATAAAAATGGCGGAGGCAGTGATGAACTTGAAAAAGCCACGATCCGTAACATTGATGAATATATTGAACTTCTGTACGAAGATTTGCCGGAACGTATAAGGGGATCAGCATTTATTTTGCAACTTGCTCGGAATCCCGATAATTTGGAGGAGCTAGAAAAAAATGAAGCTGTACTCAGTGCGTTGTCGCGTGTCCTTCGGGAGGACTGGCGCAAAAGTTTGGACCTTTCAACCAACATAATCTACATATTCTTCTGTTTTTCTACCTACACCCGATTCCATAACGTAATTGTCCAATACAAAATTGGCTCGCTATGTATGGAGGTGATTGAGTTTGAGTTGAAACGTTATGACCAGATGAAACATGATTTGGAACTAAAAAAGAATCCAGATCAGATCAGTAGCAAAGAGAAAAAGAACAACATGGAGAAGGAAACAATAAAAAGCATGGAAAGCTCCATCGATACAACAATAATGGATGAAGAAAAACCAAAAGATATGGAACCTCCACGTAGAAGAATTCCCGAGTTAAAACAACGACCAAAGTCCGGTAATTGGAATAGCTATCATGGCAACATGTCATCGTCTCTTATAAAAACCCAGCTACTAAACAACAGCTATCATGAGAATTTATCGAAAGAGGTAATGTCTCCATTAGAGGCCCCCCTGTCGGGTGGATTTGAAGAGAAGGGCTCCAAAACTGACTACGACAAATTGAGCAAACAATTAAAGTTATTTGCAAAAAAACAAGAGCAACTGTTGCGCGTTGCATTCTACCTTCTCCTAAACATTGCCGAGAATGTCAAGTTGGAGGAAAAAATGCGTCGAAAGACCATCGTTAAAATGCTCGTTAAAACATTGGAAAGGCACAATATTGATCTACTCATACTAATTGTTACGTTCCTCAAGAAACTTTCCATTGTGAAAGACAACAAAGACGACATGCATGACGCCAATGTGATTGAAAAACTCCCACGTCTTCTTCAAAGTTCCCAACCAGATCTCATCCAAGTCACTTTAAAGCTCATCTTTAATCTATCATTCGATGGACAGCTTCGTGCAAAGATGATTAAAGTCGGCTTCCTCCCGAAATTAGTTGCATTTTTGAGCGATGACAAGCATCATGGAATTGCCACCAAAATCCTTTACCATATGTCGCTTGACGACAAAGTAAAATCAATGTTCACTTACACAGACTGCGTTCCCATCGTCACAGATATGATTCTCCTGAACTCTTGTAGCAAAAAGTCCGAAGCTGACCTAGACTTGATCGCATTAGGTGTCAATTTGGCTCTGAATAAACGAAATGCGCAGCAAATGATCGAAAACAATCGTCTTCACAGCCTCATGGCACGTGCCTTTAAGAACCAAGACACGCTGCTCATGAAAATGATTCGAAATATATCGCAGCATGAAAACTTGAAGATATACTTTGTCGATTTTGTCGGAGACCTCGCACGCATATTAACTGAGCAGGACGAGGAGTTTATGGTAGAATGTTTGGGAATATTGGGTAATTTATCTCTAGCAGATTTGGACTACTCTCAAATAATGCACAATTTCAATCTGATTCCGTGGATCAAAAATGTTTTGACTCCAGGTAAATTCAAAGATGATGTAGTCTTGGAGGTTGTCATATTGTTGGGAACATTTGCGTGCGATGAAGCATGTGCAATGCTCTTGTGCAAGACTGAAATTATATATGCGTTAATAGAACTGTTGAAGGCGAAACAAGAAGATGATGAAATGGTTTTGCAAATAGCCTTCGTGTTCCAACAAGTGTTGAGGAATGAGAGCACACGTGCCTACATGATCAAAGAAACTGAATCTCCTGCATACCTGATTGACTTGATGCACGATAAAAATATAGAAATACGAAAAATTTGCGATTATTGTTTGGACATTATAGCCATTTCTGATGAGGATTGGGCTTCGCGCATCAAGGTAATAACAAATATTTTTTTATTTCTTTTCCAAAATCACATTTTGAAGCTTCTTTTTTTTATCACTTTAGCTCGAAAAATTCCGAAATCACAATTCGCAATGGCTCAGCATGGTAGAAACGCAACAAGATGAAACGAATGATTTCACAAATAATGTGGACGAAGAAAACGATTTGCCAAACTACTTGACAACAGACTACTTTGATCAATGTCTTCTCGATAACTTGAATGATGATGGCGATTCGAACAATAGAACGCTCTCTGCTAACTCTAACGGACGACCAACAAGTCGATATGGTCGTGAAATAGAAACGGATGCTGATATGGAATACTTTGACTCGAACAAGATGCAAGGTAGTAATGGAGAGCTCTGGAAATACGTGACTCCGCCATCCGATGATTAAAACATCTTTATATTTTTAAGAAAAGAGGCTTGCTGGCAAGTACTATCAAAGCTCTCTAGTCATTTAAAAAAAAACTACTAGCTCTTACATGCTGGAATATTACTCAAAACTGCTTTTGCACGATTAGAATGGTAAATTCCTGATAAACACGAAAGGTGAAAAGTAATAATGTTTGTCTAGTGAAAACCATAAGTGTTCATAATGTCTTAATAATATTGTATATCTCTAAATTGATTTTTGCTTATATAGCAAATTTTCTGAAATAAAACCAAAAATCACTGAAAAACCAAAAAACACATTTTATTAAATATTCTTCAGCATCATTTCTGTTTGAATACATGTGCGTAGTAGATAGATATTACTTGTTAATAGCTGATTTTGTTTTATTTTTTCTGTATTTCATATCCATTGCCTTTTACGAAATACACAGGATTAACTACTTCGAAATCAATTTTACTTTTTCCATCATACTCGTAAATTACTTCATCTTCATCAGTTCCTTCGTCAAAACGGTGTGTGGAGGCTCTTCCATTGTTTACGGCCTGAATTTCAATTTTCTTTGCTCTGTATATCGATAATACTGCGTTAACTTCCAAGTCACCATCCCGAGGAAACACTACTGAGTTATTCTTTTTGGTTTCAAATTTCTTCAGGTCTTTCTTATTCTTCGACATTCGATTGAAAAGAACAACGCTGAGTATCATACTCACAGCAAATACAGTCGATACCAATGCCAAAGTACCTAGAGCAATTTCAGCTCGGTATTTTTCAAAATTGTGAATTGCGTTTCGGAGCATCTGGATTTTCGTGACTTCGAAACTATCAAAAAATGTAAGATTTGAGTTAGCTCTGGTGGCATTCGAATCATTGTCATCGTAGTCAAAAGTCGTTGTGCTTTCTATTGGGTTCACTTCCATTTTTCCTCTGCCAAAACTAGCCAAAAATATTAACAGCATCAAAAGAAAAACTTGCTTCAGATTTAATGTCATTTTCACTTAAAAGTTTAATTGCTTTTGTCACTAATTCACTTGTTAAATCTGACTATTGTATTGTGACTGGTAAAGGTGCTTTGCAAAGTGTGTATGAGGTAGTTAGAACTTAATATAAAAATAAAGGCTGTATGCAAATGTGTCTAGATAAGAAAATCAAAACTGAAACGTAACGTAATGTGTGAAATGTGTTCAAGTTCTACTTAATACGGTATCGCCATTGCACACATTTAAAACTAAGAGTTGAAATTAAAATTGAAAAAAAAAATCTTGTAAACTTTCTGACTTAATTTATTTAAATAATAATAATTTAGCTTTAAACAATTCAATTGATTCTTCCATTCATCAAAACTACAATGCTCTAATTGTTTTTTTTTTTCTATGTATAAATATGTAACTGAGTAAGTGTGTATTAAAAAGATTTTTCCTATTAGGTAGTACCTAATTAATTAAAAGAGAGACACAAATTACCTATATCTATGTATTTACAAACGCTAACGTTAATACAGAGAGTTCTGCCAGCAGTATTTAATTATTAATCACTTTCATCTAAGAAGGTGTTACTTAGTCTTTCTCTTAATTCTTTTTTTCTTAAGAAATATCTTAAAAAATTAATAAAATATGTTTATAGTTCAATGCACGAACTCATCGTGATGCAGTTGATGTTGATGGTAGGCTGAAGGGGTCTCAACAAATTGTTGTGCAACCGAATGATCATTCCCATTATTGACGTTTCCCGGACTATCGTTGTAACAAGCGAGGCTAAAGTGGTCGGAAGCGTGATGCAGTTCATGATATTGATGATGATTGGTTTGTGCTTGCATGTTCAACGTGTTTCCATCGTTAAGTGATATGTGATGCACTGGAATTTGATGTTCTCCTTCGGAGCTGCTGCAACTATTTGAGCTTGCACTAAATGTTGGCCGCAACATATTCGGATCATTCACTGCAGAGGAATAGGGATAATAAGCCGGATCATAATAATTTGGGTCCGACGAAAAGTCGGCCGTCGCTGCATGAATTGTCTGCTGAGGCGGTATGTACTGATGCATGGTATTATTGTCGGTGTACTGCGTCTCGAAGTCATTTAATTGTGGTTGTGGCTCTGATGTTGGTGGATAACTACTTTGACTCATGTAACTTTTGATCGAAGGTGCTGGAGACACTGGATTGTAGTGCGGCGTTACGGGAGTAGATACTGGTTCAAGTTTAACAGGACCTTGAACCTCATTGAGTTGAAGATGCTTGACTTCTCGCTCACTAATAAATTAAAAAAAAAAATGGTAAAGTAAGATAAATTAAAAAAAAAATCAAAATAATCCACCTTAACACATAATTAACACTAACGATACAATGAGGTCTCGAAGATCTAGTGTTGTGGACGACTGTTGCATAGCTTTGAACCCACGTCCAACCACCACCTTTAGTCAAAAATCGATAATATTTGGTAGTCACTTGTCCTTTATACATTACTGCAACAAAAAAATCAGAGAATGTCAATAAACTTCTAATGCGAATGTATGTTTTTTTTATTATTTGTTTATATATTTTGAGTGTGTAACTAAGTAGTGTTTTGTTTCATTTGGAAACTTGATATTATACGAAAAAGTAGCAGTTTCAGCGTGATTGAAAAAAATGTACTTACGAATTTGATGTGAATATCGCATCTGCAAGACATCACCAGCATGTATGTATTGATAGAGTGTCTTTTCAATCAGATCCTGTGGTTCGTATCCTGTTAGTTGTGAGACCCTATGTACGATTTTTTTTTTTGTTGAATTAATAAATAAAAAACGTTATACAAACTAATCTCACCTAGCATCTAAAAATATAAGTTTCAGGTCCATACTAGCTCTAAACATAAACATATTAGTGTGCAGCTTAATTTCAGTAACGGCCGACGGCGGCAAGGAATGTCCGACAGCTACAAGACCCAAATTTTGTATGCAGCCATGTGTCGAATCACCAAAAGCAGGATCGCCACCTGGATAGATTCTGGCCTTCAGATAACCGGAACAATGGATTACCTGAATAAAAAAAAAGAAATACTTACGTTAGACAGAGAGCAAAGTGTGCAAATCAAAGCGTGATTTACAATATTTTAATTTCCTTCTTGTTACGCTAATTTATTTATGAAAGTGTTTTTTCTGATGCATAGAACCCATCAAGATTTAATGCATTCACAAAAAGCGCGCGGTCTTACCGAATGACATTATTATCGATATGTAATATGCATTTCCATGAATCCATGCACTTATTTTGTATGCAAAATAAACATAAAAACCAATTATCCGTGCAATATGCATATCATTTCACTCAAACGCATCGTACGCGTATGAGGCTGCCATTCATGGTTATTGAAACACGTAAGCGCATTCAAATACATATTCATACAAATTTTTGAATTTTTGTCAAAAAGAGAAACATAAATACAAAGAAAAAAAAATTTTATGAGTTTTTTTTTATGTTTGAAGCTACATATATATATTTTTTTTCGTTTCTTCCTGTTTGTTATGTCTAGATGTGTTTCAAGAGACATTTGTAAGAACATTTAAAAGCTTATGATTAGTTCGAGTCAAATCAAACAGCGACAAATATGATTGTTGTGAGTGCATCACGCGATGAATATGCAATCGCAAAATGAAAGACACTTACTTTGTATCCAGACGATGTCAGGCCTGCATTACGTTTTGCTAAAACGCACTTCATCCTCAGGAAAAACGATCTTTCTATTTCCACCGTATGATATGGCTGATGCATATGATGATTGTATGAATGATGATGATGCCCACTGTGTCCATTTGTTGGTGGTACAACAGCAGCTGGTGGAACGTTATTGCCATTGCTGACATTATGACCATTGTAGGCAGATGCATTGCTTGGCCCAAACGAGCTTGGCTGTAATGCGAGAATTGACGCCATTTCGTCCTGGTCAAAATTATGAATATACTCATAGATGGAATTTCCCGTCAACTCAACCTAATAATGAAAATGTATAACATTAATTTTATCACAAGGTGTTTTTCAAAAGAAAACTTACTTGACTTAATCCGAGATGAACAGATGCCGTTTCCGAAATGTACATAATTTTACCATCGGGTGCCACTACAAATATAAATCCATCTAATGCATGCAATAAATGTGATGCTAATTCCTTAATCGCCAATTCACGTGGGTTCGTAGGTGTATGTTGTGCACCCCAAGCTTCGCCTAATCCTAAAGTAATATAATTGACACGCGTATAAGAATAATACTCTTAAAATATGGGTGTACGACAAAACCATTCAAACTAATATGTAGTATTGGTACTTTACTGTTATGATTATTAATTTGCAGTGATTATGTTTGTTATTTCAATCAACACGCGGAAAATGGAGCAAACTTTTACATTTGAACGCAAAGCATAACAAGAATAAGTGTGAATACTGTATAAAATATTTCCTGTTATTCATTTATTTGAACAACATTGTTTTTATAGGACACATACCATGAAAGAAAAATAAAGTAGGGCATTTAGTAAATACTTTCCTACTTATTAAATAAACGCGCTTCTTTATGGTACACTAGTTAATCTTCAATTGTTTGATTAGCAATATTAATAAAAGTTATAGAGAAATCTATTAATCGATATGATTGGATATTTATATATTTTCATTACTACATTACATGTTCTTTTGGAAATTGTAAAGATGCAGTATTCGAACTCACTCATCAAATGATACATGATATATAAGTGTGTAGATGAGAGAATTTTCAATACTCTATTCAAATCAAGCTGATTTTTCAATTTTGTCAGCGCAATTTCCCTCGTTTTGTTATCCTCTTTATTGTTTTTCCATTGTTTTTTTTTAAATCTGTACAAATAGTTAAAACAATCCCATTGAAAATTCGCTACTGCCTACAAGTGTGGCACAGCGGCATGTCTATCATTATTCAGAAGAGAGAAATTATTTTTTGTCATTTTTTCATCAAGACAGTGTGCAGTTTGAAACTCAAGTGAGTTTAGCTGGAGGAAGGAAAACTGCGGTGAATGACAAAAATAATGAGGGGGAGTCGACATGATGACAATATGTTTTTGCTTTATTTCGTTAGAATAATAACGAGTGTGACAAACAATGACTGAACAATACTTTTCATTGTTTTTTTATTGCCATGAAATCTTCTATGTTTTTATTCAGATTGGTAAAAATCGTGAAAATAGCGTGTGATACTTGAGAAATTCTTATGTTGTACTTTACTCATAGAAAAAAAAAAAGAATTTCTCATGAATTATCCTCTCTTAAAAGAACGCATTTTAATTATTAGTGAAGTAAAAGTCAATTATAAATAATGATCCGAACAAAATTGAGCTCAATTGATTTTCTTTCGTCGTTTTGTTTGAGAAAATGATACTTTTGCGCATCATCGAGCCGCCATTTTCAATGTACTATTTCCATTTTCGTGCTTGTTATTGGACCAAAATTCCTAGATATGATTCTGTGTGAAGTGAGCAGCTACTTAGTCTTTGCATTATATATTTACTGATATTTCCATAATCTTTATTTGATTTTCCAAAATGAAATGAGCAAACAAAGAAGATTTTTTCTTCGAAATCAAATATTAACCGTTTGAATTGTATAATTTAGCAGCGTTGTGTTAAGTTCACTTTTTTTTTGCATAAATTTGCATGAAATAGCCTTTTTTGGTTTCTGATATTTTTATTTTTTTTAAGTACTCACCTTCTGGAAAAACCTGACGCATTTTCAAGTATGATGTTGTTAGTCTTATTATTGATGCTTTGTCCAATTGCGTTGTCACAGTGTGTGGCAAAGGGAGTAATTTTGCTAATTCTCCAAACTCGGAGTTTTCCTTTTCCCTCCGGGAACGTGCGGCATTTTTGCTTTTCTCTTTCATCGCACACCGTGACGTTACACCTGGAAAATTTTGAAAAATAAATTAAAAAAATATTGTTTTAAAATCGTTCTTTAACATTTTTTATTTAGAATGATTCCTATGATTTAGAATACCTTTTTTCTTAAATTCAATTAACTTTTTGAGCAAACTTGAGTCTTCTTCAACAAATAATTCATTGCAAGAAATTTGGTCGTTATTTGCGGATTCTAGCTTATCACAAATATTCATTCCTTGCCGTAGCATTTTCATTGTATCTTTTTGGAATTTTGTTATATCAGAATGTTTGAAATTCACACACGACTTTTCCGACATTTTATTGTGATTTTTATCAGATAATACTTTCTTTGTAATGAATTTCATCTTAAAGATTTTTTTTTTTTCAAAAACTCAGACACTTGTTTTCTCGACGATCTTTACTCAACTAATAAAAAATATGAAGAGTTTCTTTCCTTTTCAGAATCCTGACAAAATAAATAAATAAGCAAACGCTCTACGATTGGCCATCCACCAAACAAAAGCCATTGTTACCTTTAACACATGTAATGGACAGGTATTAACACTTGTTATCCTATAGTACAATTTTTTGAAGAAACAAACATCATCTTATATACCTTGTACAAGTGCAAAATAAAAAAGAAGTTTTTTCCCACACATCTTTAAGGAGGAAAAAAACGGAACTGAAAAATCTTATGGGGGTCGTTGTAAAATAAATTATATGCATAAATTGCAAAAACAAAATCTTATGTTAACATGTGTATCACAGACTTTTAACTAGGAATACCTAAAATTTTATTGTAAGGTGTGTGAACGTTTTTGGGAAGACAAAAAATCTTATAAAAATTCATTACATTAGTCGATGGGGTAAGAATGCTTGTAAAAGTTTACTCTTACAGAAACGACAAATGACCAAAGTTACACCAGTTGAAAAAAGGATCATATTTTTACAACACAAAATGCATAATTAGCATATTTTTTTTCTAAACAAAAATTACCATAAGGAATGTCCAGTAGGTATGCGTGAGAAAAATATTGTTAATAATTATTTCGACAAAACAGACGAGTTACAAGTGAAATAAACAATAGATACCGATTTTTAGGTAAATCCCTTATTTATGTCTTGTAAAAGTTAAGTTTCGATCAAAAGAAGAGGAGAGCAAACAAATTTTAAAATTCACTTTCATCGTCAGGTGTCGGAAAGTGCTAAAGAATTTGTAAAATAGTTCTGGAAAAGGTTTAAATTAATGAACGCACGACCAAAGAGATTAATTTGTTTAAATTCGTATAATGGTAGCTTATTTATTTTTATACTTTTAAATATTTATTATTTGTGCTCCCACAATATTACTATATGCTACAACGTTATCATCGACCCGACACCATTTCAAAATAAATCACGTTCATAAATATTTAAAATACTTTAAAGATGCACCATTTTTCTCCTGTATTTCTATCTCCCTGTTCGTTTGTTATTTAACGAAAGCACTTGAAAGGTACTTGGCGTATTGCTATGCGCACAATGATTTGTCAATCGTTCCTTCATTAAAAGTTGGTAGTCATTTTAATGTGGTTTAATTATATATGATAAGTATAAAATAATACATATTTAGAGTTTACTTTCTGCTTCTTATATTTTTTTGTAGTTGGGTAAAAAAAATAAATAAACATGCCCTCTAAAAATATTTCAGATTGTACATATTGATGGATATAGACGGGTGTAAAAACAAACCGAAAATTATAACTAATTGTTTTGGAACGTGACTTTTTTAAGATTTAACTCGTCTAGCTGGAATTTATACATTTTTTTTTTGATACAAATATTTTATTATAACAATGCAATGAACAGATTACAATTGGAGAAGGGATGATGTTAAACAAATGAAAGTGGGATATGTGTTAAAACCCTCAAGGCATCGTTAAATTTATTACGATGATAATCAACTAAGCTTACAAAAAAAAAAGATTTTTATGCTACCTTCTAAATATACATAGGTAGGTAGAAATATTGTTATTATTTAACCATTATGAGACGACAACCATGTTGAACATTAAATTAGGATTAAAATATGGTTGCTGCAGATAAGTCAAATGTTTTATACCAAGTTTTTTCTCGACATAAAAATGGAGAAATTACGGTAGGTACACATTTAAACACTGAAATAATTTTTTACTGATGATTTTTTGTAATATTATGTATAAAAATATGCAGAAGAAATTATATACTGATTAAAATAGTCCACCTACTTTTTGAGATCATAATGAATTCACTTTTTATCACAACAAAAATATTTGTAAAAAATGTATTTATAAATTTTAATGAATTAACGTTGAATCTATGTAAATAAATTTTAAATTTTCACTCGCGCTACTGTTCCATGTAAGTTAATAAATAATTATATTCATCGTTTTCTTTTTTTGTACGACTTGCAAAGTAAAAACTATTTCTAGCTTGTTTTTCAAGCAAAAAAAAAAATAAGTACTTTGTTTTTTCTGACGGAGTTCTTGCAATTCATACAAGAGAATAACGTAAGACTGCAAGATTTTTTTTAAAATTGTATATCGTTGTTGTTCATGGCTGAGTATAACTTTGTTTTGGTTTTAAAAAAATACTAAATAATAACAATCCGTGACATTGCTACTGTTTTAAATAAATACAGTGTATATAAATAACAAAATATATCTGAAGGAGACTTTGTTGCTGATTATGATGGAATTCTGCACTCCATTGCTTGAATCCTTGATTCAAACAAAATGAAATATACCTACTATTTTTATGATAGGTATTAAACACTCATTCTAAAAGTAAAAAGATATAAAAAAAAAGTTGCCATTTGTTTTATTTAATCACTAAAATTTCATTATCATGGACAAAGATAGGTATTTTCATAAACGACACGTTAAAAAAATGGGACACTTTAGTAAAGTTTCATTGTGTCAATTTTGCGAAAGTATTTTATTTATTTGAAAAGCTTGCTGAAGAGCACTGACCTCAGTCACCCGTTTAATTGGTGAGTCGTATCTGATTTCGTCATTTCTGATCGATACAGTTTAAATAATTTTTTGTCAACATTGTATCTTATATATCGTGTCACTCTAAAAAAGCAAAATTAGTTTCACATTACACATTAAGGAACATTATAGGCTGAATAAAAAGCAGTTGATAATTTACTTGCAATGCAGTCGTATAAATAATAAGTGAAGAAAAAATCTTTTATTACACTCACGCTCGTTGAAACATAATTTGTTTTGTCTAAGTTGAAAACATTATAACGATGTTAATAACGCAAATTATGTTTTCAAACAAAAGGCGCTCGAAATAAATTTGAAATTTATGCGTCAGCATGTAAGAGAGGACCATGAAAAGTCTATCGAAATGTACATGTACCTACAATGAAAAACAGAAAATATAAAAAGAGCAGTTCAGACACATACATAAGTAACAAAATTCTCTAACATCACGTTCTTTTTTTTTGCTTGGCTATGCATAAAGGTACCTCTTCATCATCATTCATCTCCTTTTGTCTAGAATCACGTTCATTACATGTTAAATCACACAGAAATGCCAATACATATTTTATTTCTGAATAATGATGAAAAAAGACGCTTTCTTAACACTTTTACGGATATTGGTCCTTGTTAATTATTATTCAACTCTAACTATGTTGAAATAATTGGAAAAATCAAAACTATCATTTGTTGTTTCACCATACGGGCTTCTCTTTTTTGTCATATTTGAATAACTTCCGCATATCGTTTTATATGGGTGTTAAAGGATATAAATATATATTAAAATTAATATAGTACAAATTGTTAGGACATTGTTTATGAAACATCTCAAATAACTCATAGGCAACCGCTTGTCTAAGAACACATGTTGCAATAATATTTCTTAAAGTTTAAAAAAAATAAGATACACAGATATATGATAAAGAGTCAGTGATGCGTACAAATAGTACTTTAAAATATTTATGACTAACGCCCCTAACTAATATCATAAAATAAAATAATAACAAAATATTTATTTATCCTTGTCACCTTTGAGCATTTTCTTGCTGCTTCCCTCGCATGCACAATTTAACGTCGTAGGAAATATAATTACTACTAACAAGCACACGTGCTTCTGAGGAAAAAGAGTCAACTACCGTGAAAACGGTCGCACAGTATGTGGCCGCTTATTAACAAGAGAACTGGTGTGAAAATGTATTTTTTAGCGGCAATTTTAAAGGGCCTTTAGATTTATAGTGATTGACGTTTGTTAGGTGATGACTCAAGAAAACTCATTAAATTTCTGGTCAACTGATTCTTGATCAAAGTGAAAAAAAGATCAAAAGTTTAGGTTCCTTACTGTTATTTGTTATACAAGCAATTTTACATAAATATATTTAGTTTCTTTAATAAGTTTGATTAAATAATATTGGTAAAGTGTTATTGTGTAACAATTATTTTTTTTTTCAAACATCTGATAGTTATGAAAGATATGATTTTGAAAAATTGCTCAATATTAATAATTTTGGCTTGTTATTTTCAAATTATATTGAAGCTTTGAAATGCTAGTTTTATTTTTAGAATTAACACTAAAAAATTGAATGATCGAAAATCTATTATTATTTGAAATATGAATATACTAATCAGAATATATTAAAAATGTATATATTAGTGATTTTTTTTTTTTTTTGAAAAATTAAAACCTTAACGATTTAAAGTTTTTCTATGAAAATTAATCAAAATAAAAAAGTCTATAAAAATCTATATAGATATAGAATCACATCTCACATGGCCTGGATTTCAAATATTTTACGCGTAACTGAAAAGTATTTTGGAGTATCATAAAACTTTATATTTTGTGGTAGAGGCACCGTCGCGGCGTTAATATTCGAACAAACTTTTTTTTTAAATTTTCTAAAAATCTTTGTTTTATTTTTGACTTACTTTATGTGAAATCCAATTATTTTATTACTAAGTTTTATTTTATCAATCCTTGTTTGTATTTTCTATTATTGACTTAAATATAGTTTAGTCACTGCATATTTGGTTAATAATTTTTATTCATTTTAAGCGATATTTTCACTTTCAAATTTTATATCTTTTAACATGTTTTATTTTTTTATTATTATTATTTATGTTTATTCGCTATGCAAATAATTCTTTTTTTATTTTTTCAGCAATCGATGTCGGCTGCCAAATAAATATAATTTAGACGATCGCAAATCGCGTCCGCGAACCAGATTGCGTCAAGTTATTCTGAATTCTTTTCATTGAAACATTCGAACTTCATCTTGTCGCTCTCGCTTCTGATTGGACGGTTGCATACAAAGCAGACGAACGAATGATGATTCTGAGTAACGAATGAATGTATAGTATGTTTAAAGTGAGGGGTAAAGAGAATTTGAGTTTGATTTATATTGTCAAATTTTTAATAATTACAAAATGAATTTTTGAATGTCACTTTCTGAGTAATGTAGCTGATGAGTATTGTACGTAAGCCTGTGAAAATAGGAACAAATTAAAGAAAATCAGAGGAAACATATTGTTTGATATTTACTTGAAGATTTAGTTTGCATGCTTATTGAATGAGAAAAAAGATGGATTTAAGATTATTTTTGTAGTAAAAATTAACCAAAAAATAGAAATAAGTTCTTACATTTCAAACTTTCATCTGAATTTCGATCTAATAAAGCAAGTCCTATTTTCGGTTCCAATCCTCATTGTTTGCCATAAGCGCAACAGACGAAGTCGGTGGAATCATTTGCGACTGAGGAATCGGTATAAGCTGAAACTTTTGCTGTTGAGGCACTGGTATGAAACCAACAATCCCGGAAGAAGCCAACATTCCAGGAGAAGCCAACATTCCGGGAGAAGCCAACACTCCGGGTGATGAATGAGCCATTCCAGGAGGCAGAACCATTTTATGAGAAGGCAGATGAACCATTCCGGATGCTGGAAACATCCCAACATTTGGCATCCCAAAGAGACTTTGTTGAGAGTTGTTGAAATTTTAACATCAACAGCTTTTGTCGTGGTTGTTGCAAATATGGCAAAAGCCAGCTCTACAAAAATTAACAAAATTTTACATGAGCTGACGGTCATGATGACCTATAAAGTATAGTTTTGTTTCCCTTTGGTATCAAGTTGCTGCATCTTTGGATCCTGAAAATGAGAAAAAAGATTTCTTTCATTACAAAAATTCTCCACTACACTAATTCTTTCACTACAAAAATTATCAAAATTTTACATGAGCTGACGGTCATGATGACCTATAGTCTAGTTTTGTTTCCCTTTGGTATCAAGTTACCATTTGCTGTTGCATGTATTGGGGGCGGCCACCAGATTTAAGAAGGAAGAAAGCTCTGAAAAATATCATTATTTTATCAAGAATTACAAGATCTCCCCCCAAAACATTTGAAATCCCATAAACCACCATGGCTGGATGTCAATTCGATTGATGATTTCGATGTCAAGACATTATGGAAAACTTCGTGGTTATCATAAAATGCTCCAGATCGCCAATTAGCAACTGAAGCAACGACAACCGGAAGGACAATTTTGGAAACTTACCACAACCACAATCCTTTAAGGAGTTAAGTTATTGACTGCTTTTTTCTGTTACGGCTGTCCTTTTCAATGCACACTTTTTACTTACGGCGATTACCGGAACCATATTCGGGCACTTTCGCGGCGGAAACACTACGAAAACTTGGAAATTTCGAAGATCTTGCACACGCTTTGTGATTCGGAATGAGGTTCGCGGCAATTCACTTTTAAACACGATTGTGCATCGGGACACCGCACAGGAAAATCAAGGAACGCCTATGAGGCGTGAATAAAAAAGAGACAGCAAGATCCCAGGTGACATGATAGAAAGTGATGGTAATAGTTTTCCAACGATTTCCAATGCGCGTTTCAATACCAAAATGTACATTAACTTCTTTTAAATTTTGTTTGTTCGTTAAACCGTTAAATTAAAATTCAATTCATAAGACAGTTAAGAAAATAACATTTCTTCCAATGATAAGTTTCACAAAAAAGCATACTTTTTGTACATCAATGCATACTTGAGCAAGTGCGGGTGTTTTTTACATTTTAATAGATACCTAATTAATTATTTTGTTTATCCATCAACATTTTGAACAAATACGAATATAAAATTTTTCAAGTGCGCGTGTACCGATTGTCATTCGCTAAGTGTCAGTTTCATCAATTCATCAGTTTTTAGATGGAGACATTTGCTTTATGTTTGGCAACTTCAAATTACCTACACTACGATGGGAAAAGCTCGCTCTCGAAGACGCTTAATACGCTCCTGCTAACATATCATCTGACTTGGAACAAAAAATCTTCAATTCTATTTCGAGCTTGGCATTCAACAATTTTCAGATTTTTAATTTCAGAATTTATTCATTGAAGGCAAGCATTTTTCTATTACTACAAATTTTCATTGTAAACGTCGAGTTATTACGAGTTATCCTGAAATCAACATATTTCGGATGCTTAGATAAAGCAAACCACACACATGATGCACTTAAATACTTCGAAAAGCAAAGGACGTTATGCTCACCAGCAAGGAGTTTTATGCTGGCGAGGATATACAATACATGTACTGATCTAAGGCAAATGTGTATGGAAAGCTGCTCAAGACACCTACGTATGCTGTTCAAGTAGATTCCTAAAAGACTCGAAAGCCCAAAAGCAGTACTCGTCAGACGAGGAAGTTTCTTGATAGGCTTAGGTGGTCTATTACCTATTTGTTAAATTTTACATTACAAAATTATTGTAGCAAAAAATTATACAAATCATCAGACCCAATGTCAAATCATAAATATACTCTTAATTTTTTCTTAATCAATTATTCACAAGTTGTTTTTTTGCACAAACGGTCAATCAAATTATCATATGAAAGTATTATTTCTCTGTCTTGTTTTTTGAACCTTGTTCTTGTCATAGACCATCAATTAACTTAATATCTGCGGCAATTGTATCGAAACTTGCGATATCACGATATATCTTCTTTTTTTCACAAGAACTAAATAAACTTTGCTGCTTTGGTAAATTAGTTTCCAGTGTTGACTTAACCATAACATTATAGCTGTCGTTTTTGGAGCTGGTTTATGTTTCTGTGGTGCTACTTTTTTTTGAAGCTGATTTTGATGGAGCTCACATCAGGTAGCTGCTCTATTCCATATATTTTCTTGAATGACTTTATAAATATTTTGCACCAATACATTTTTATTAGACATAAATTGTGAGAAAAATTTTATCCAAATTATGATAAATACAAAAAGTTGATCGAATCAAATATTTATTTTTAATAATAACACCTTATTAGACATTAAAAAGACTTAAAATATATTCAAAAAGCATTTTTCTGGCCGTTTTTGTTTTCAAAAATTCTTATTAAAATTAACTTAACTACAACTTTATTTAAGAATTTTTTTTTGCCACAATAATTTCTTCCCATTATGACCCATTAAATTATCCGACAGCGTTTGAAACCCCCTAAAAATGAGTGAAATAATTTGGGCACATAAAAGATAAAATCACCATGTGAAAATAACTTTTTGGCGGGGTATGATCTTGTCATTTTGTCATCCTCTTTACAACGATATACACTTTGCATTTGAGATGATTTTTCTATACTATATGAGATAAAGGTACCTCGAAAATGCCCGCAAAATAGCCAAAAATTGGTACTTACTATCTTTTTAATGGATAAAATGCTCATATTTGGGTTATCGTGGGGATTTTAGCCAAAAATTTCGGATAAAGTTATTTCCAGAGGAAAAAAGTTTGTGGAAAAAAAATTATTAAATTAAGTTGTAGTTTAAAAAAACTTCAAAAACACCAAATACATTGAACTTTAAACGATAAAAAAAATTAAAATTCATCATTTATGTTATGATTTTTGATAAATATTGTTTTGAAGAGCCTTACCTAATATTTAGTCAAAGTTTTTGTAGTTATATAAGTTGATATTTTTTTGTGAACAATTAATTACAGAAACGATTCTAATTTTAGTGATTTATTTAATTAATCATTCTGTGTACATAACATTGATAAACTTATTGGGAAAGTAATTTAAATCTCCTTGTTCAGAGCTCATTCATTCTTTAAGGTACTCGAGTTTCTTTTTGAGTACATTTCGGCCCATTTCGTTAAACAAATGATTTATAAGTTTATCGTAGGACATTATCATTTCGCTATTAGTCTCTTTTTCTCTCGCTTTGCACAGGCCATTGATCAAATCAATATCCGCGACAATTGAATCAAAATCCGTTATTATTTGTTCTTTTTTGACAAGAATTAAAGAAGCCGCAACATGCTCAACAGTATCCTTCGGTGGGTCTATGTCTGGAGTTGTTTCTCCATTTAATACTTGGACAACCTCACTACCAGTCGATACACAGCTTGATGAGTTAGCCAAACCCGAACTAGAGGCAGGTGATTGAAAGGGAGCTCGTTTGAATGGATCAAACTTGGTGCGAGGATGTTTTGTTTGTTTCTTTATTTGAAACTTTTTTTTGAACGAATCCACAAATGTTTGGCCACCTTTACAGTTACACTTGGCATAGTTTGAGCAATACTTGCTATGCAAAAGTTTAAATTGATCTGAGAAGTCCTTATTTCGAACTGTGACGCCATTATTTAACTCCACACAAAACCAGTCATATAACTTTTGACGCAAAATGTCGTGTTTGTCGTCTACGTTCTTAAATGATTTTTCTGAAATATTTAGATAAAAGTATTATTAGCCTATGTTGATCATCGATGGAAAATAAAACTCACTTTTTTTAGAAGGCATTTGCTTGCAAAATGTTTCAAAACTTCAAATGAAATCAGCTAAATACGAAATCAACGAATACGTAGCGTCTTTTTTTTTACGTCGACTTTCTTATCTAAAAAGTTAACGGGCTACCTACCCAGCCAAGACTAAGCGGAAAACTAAGCGATGACATGGCATGGTAATATTTGGATATTAGATAGCTGGATATTAATTTACTTATTTGAATAGGAGTAAATATAACATTAAATTAAATAAAGTTGATTCGCGAATCAATAGTTTTATTTGTCAACATTATTATTCATACAAAAATTTTTTAATGTAACAATTTTAAACATTACAAAAGGGAAATACTTTTTATTTATTTGACAGCGTCCAAAGTCTTTTATTTAGGTTTAGTGGAAATGAAATCTCTTCGAAATTAGATGTTCTTCTTATAGAATGTTAATTTTAGGTTTAGAAAACATAATTGTTTAATTAAATGCTAATTTGTGAAAAAAAGAATGATTAAATAAAAAAATACTGTTGCACGATGCCGGCTCGCCTCTTTATTGTTCATCTTTATCCTTGGCACCATGCTTCAAAATACGTGTAAATTCGATGTAATCAAAGAGGGAATTCTTGATTGGAGCTTCGCGGAACATTTCATCAACCTGTAAAGAATAAGGGGAACAATTTATAAAATATCGTATATAAGTCAAAGGATTTATCCTGGTACTTACATCTTCATCGGTAAAACGGTCTCCCATAGTGGTCAAAAGCTCACGCAATCTATCTTCCGAAATGATGCCCAAATTCTCTTCATCGAAACATCCAAAGGCGTTTTTAATGACATCCTCGGGATCGGTTCCTTGAAGTCTCTCACCGAATAAGGTCAAAAACATGGTAAAGTTGATGGGACCCGGTGCCTCGTTCATCATTTGTTCCAAGTACTCATCCGTGGGATTTTTTCCGAGGGATGCGAGCATATCGTGCAAGTCTTCTTTCTCGATAAATCCATCGCGATTTTGGTCGATCATGTTAAATGCCTCCTTAAATTCAGCTATTTGTGCCTGATCAAACATGGCAAAGACATTGGAAGTGGCGCGTTGGGCACGTTTTTTTGTGGTTGCACGACGACCTGCTGTTTTTCTTGAAGACATCTTGGACTCTGTGATTAAATAAAATGACACACTTTCATTAAAATATGCTCATGACTGTGTCTCGCTACTGACTGAATCACTTTATTACACAACTTAACATACACTCTCCCATTTTCGCCGAAACACATATGATATGACCTACGTGAGTAAATCAATGCCTTATTTGTAGACATCATTTTCAATTAAAGTTCGAAGTTTTGTACACAAACTGTATAGTCGTGTGCAATGTGAGTAAAAACATTACCATAAATGGAAATCGAGTTGTAAACTTCAAATGCAGCTGTTGAAGAAGACCCTGCAATATCTTTCTAAACAATATCTGACGCTTGAAAATTCATTCAATCCATTGTTAATGACCATCAAAATACTTTTGAGTACTTTGGAATCATTTTGGAGTCTCGAATTCCTTTGTTCCTCGAAAAATGTATGTATGATTCATTGTTTAGAGAAATGAGCGAGTGACGTCAGGCGAATTTGTATTTCCCTACTTTTCACACTTTTCGTATAAATTTACAAAAACTTTTTCTTCGTCTGATTCCGCGATGGTCTTACCTTGTAATTTGTGGTAAATGTAACAAGTTTAATTCAAAATACTTGGAGATTTTGTAAAATAATGAAGCGTACTATTTACTTGGTGACTTTCGAGTGTCGTTTTATTTTGCTATGGTCAAAAATACTTCGTCAATATCCGTACACACTCGTAGTCGCTATAAAAGTAAAAAATTCGGCAACATCCGTACAGCAATTTGACGTTAGAAATTGACTTGAATTAGCTAGTAACAAGTCCGGTTGTTGTTGAAAAACCGCTAAACCAGACGAGAAAATCGAGTTTTCCTTTTCAAAGAAATCTTATTGAGTTTCGTGCTTTAGTTAAAGTTCAGAGTGATACCGAGTATCTAAACTTGCGAAAATGGGTGAAGGTGAGTCGATTCTACGTTGATTTAAGATGGAGTTCAAAAAAATATGACGCGTCTGGCTGAGGTTATCCATTCATGCATTTCATTAATTTTTTGTTATTTTTATTTTTTAGCATCTCCAGATGACATGTGGACGCCTTTTAAGCACTTGCAACTCGTAGTAGAGTCATATTTATCGTGTTCGGAAGCAAACTTGTCTGAGCTGGAAGTCATCTTGCGAAGACACAAACAAAATTTTAGTACACTGTTGAGGAATCCGGCAAGTTTACAAAACACCAATCATTAATTTATTTCTTATTTTATGATATTTTTACAGCCGAAAAACAGTAAAAGTCGTGAGGAAATTCGACAAGCCATAACCGATGGCATCAATTTGCCAGGGTTGGGTCACACAATCCTTTCGAAGGACCTGGTCGACGAGAGCATCATCATTTCCGATATGTACGATATGAATGAGTTTATAGCGCTTGAGCTCTTGTGTACGGCACAACAACAAATGCCAAATCATCCCGGTTTGCCTCGTGGTTTAGTTGCCATTTTGTTGTATTACGATGGACGCAAGGCTCTTGTTACGGCACTCAAAGATTTGATGCAAGCAAGGAACGGCATTTCCTGGTGCACCGATGCTTCGCAGGAGATAACTCAGTTTGTAACAAACTATACCGACGGACTAGTTGGCGATGGGTTGTTGAATACGATAATCGATTTGTTGGATAAGCTTGATGTTTCCAAAGAAGTAAGCTACGGTTTCTTGGATATTTATAATCCTTATTAACCATTGCTTTATTTTTTATTTCTTAGATGGAATTACTCAGTAATAATCGAGCATTGGGTCCACCTAAGCACCATCGTCAAGTGCTGGACCTTTTCGAAGATGTGCGTGTTCTTTTAGCAACTTGTCTATTCAACTATTCAGCACAATCTGGATTACCCAAAGAAACGGTAACAAAGCTCATAAACTTCTTGTCCAAATATAAGCCATCTACATCGGTGGGAGGCATCGGAGATGTTACGTTAGCACTGCAAATGGCCTTGATGTATGCCACAGACTTGAGTGTGATGCATCGCCATGAAGATGGCGAAGATATCGCTAAAACATTGCCAATTGTAAAGGATCCCGATTTTATTGAAACAATCCTTGAAAATTTGTCACAACAATGGGAGTGTGAGGGACTACGGGCGCTCACAATGTTTTCATTTGGCTTGGCGATCGCTACACTTCGTTTGCCATCACAAACTGTCTTCAGCAACCTTTCAAGGCAGAATGATCACGATGAGATACTCGTTGACGCTGCAATACAGAGCAAAGTTTTTGACTTTATCCACTACACCTTACTCGATAACGAGCAAGTTTTCAAGATTGAGTTTTACTACAGACGATTGCATTTCCTCTTTACCGACTTTATTGAGCTGATGCATTCCAAAGTCACAGAACTACGTGCACGCGCTGATGAAACAGCAAGAACGGTCCAGGCATTCCAGGCACAAGGTGTCGAGCCACCTAGCAATTTGTGTCGGAGCTTCGAAACACTTCTCCTGGCTGTCGGGAAACTCTACAAAACTGATAAACTTGGATTGAATTTGAGTCTCGAATACTGGGGACCGTCTGAGGCCATCAATTCAAGCTATCACCGTTCTGCAACACGATCCGTTTGTTTGTTCAAATTTATTCGTTTGGCCGGAGAAATATTGCCACCTATACTCTTTGTACCATACTTGAAAATGATCGCTGGCTTATCGTCAAATCCTGAATCTGCACGAAATGCCTTCAATTTGCTCAAACAAGGCTCGGGTACATCTGGCAACACCACTATATCATGGGATCATTTTTTCAATTCATTCGCCAAATATTACGCCAACTTGCGTCAAGAGCAAAATCCCGGTACCGAGACAATCTACCGCAGCCGAGTATTGAATCGAAGTATCAGTCCTGAAGAAATAGCTGGATTGCAAGCTGTATTGAAAGTTATTCAAGCTGTTGCGACTCACGACGAAGTCGCCCGCACAGCTTTGTGCGAGCATCCTGGATGGTCACCGTTGCACGTATTGCTGGGACTCGTCAGCAGCAGTATTATTATTCCTCTAAAGACTGATTTGGTACTTGCATTAGCTGCCCTTGCCAAGTCAAAAGAAACGGCACTACAGTTATGGGGCAATTTGGAAGCAAGTCAAATTATCGTAACGATTCCCACTACCGCCGCTTTCAGTAGTCGCGGAATAGAGTCCGAAATTGAAGAAGTAGAGAGTCGCAACGAATATTACCCACTTACACAAGCTGTGTTGGAGTTACTTTACAACTTGTCTGATGCCGTTGTACCAAGAAATTTGGGAGCTGGAAATCGCCGACCAGGTCTCGATCCGTATCTGACTTTCATCATTAATACCGTATTTTTGCGGTTCTACAGTAGAAATTACAAGGATGTGGGAGAAAAATGGGCCATTGCTGCAAAAACTCTACGAATCCTAGACATGTATCTGAAGACATACGAAGTCAATCCAGCAGATTTTCCCGTGCAAAACAGCACGAAAGAGGAAAATCCATTGCCTGGATTCCATATTTTGTTGCAAATGCACACAAAATCAGATTTCTTACGTCTTCTTTTACTCATATTAGATGAAGCTGCTTGTTTGTTTGAAAGTTACACACCATTCCCTGGAAAGGAACATCTTCAAGAAGCATGTCGATATGCGTTAAATATCGTCGAACGAGCATTACAACAACAGGACGTCTTTTTCGAGGCACATTTCACATCAAACTGTTCGGTTTTGTTGTCGGGACTCAACAAGTTACTGCAAGGCGTTAATCCACGCAGTGGCAAACCTGATCATCTCTTGAATATAGCCAAATTTGTGACCTTCAATTCATGGCTGCCAGCTCAGTCGTTGCTGGGAATTCAAATATTGACCCACGTTATTCGACAACCCAGTGTAAATGGACATTTGCTCGGACTATTTTTGCAAAGTGAAAAAACAAAATTAGAAATTCGACATGGTTTTGTGGAATGTATAGAAAATGAAGCGATAATTGAAAATTATAATCAAATGAGTTTGAGTGAGGCTGCCATCATTTTGTTGCAAGAATCAATGCCACAATCAGCTCCTAATTTGGCACAGTACCTCTTGGGATTCGATGTGACTAAAGACATGCGAAACACAAAGCTACATCATCCTGGAGTTTTAGATTTTCCAAGCACCTGTACCAAATCACTAATTAACTTGTTGGATTTAGTCATAGCGAATCGTGGAAAGCATTTCTCAGAGGATAAACAACGTTTAAACGAAAGAGCTTACACACTTTTGTACACCTTGTGCGTTGATATGCGAACTTCTGACATTATGCTTCGCTATCTTCGTTCTTGCAACGATTTTCTCGGAAGACATGTGTCCGCACTTCCTTTTGCTAACACAACAAATGCACATGTTCTAAATCAAATGTCTCACCTACTAAAATGTGTCGCAATCGAGCTAAAACATACTGCAGCTGGAAATCAAATCACTACTTTTGGTAATTTATGCAAAATCTTATTGGGAGTTGTACAAAATCAAATTGTTGATCCATCACCTGCGGAACTTTCGCATATGCATTCGTCTTTTGTCGGATCAAACAACATAATGGAGACACCTGCACGAAACAAAAGAAACGCGGAGCCTAAGTTGCTTCTGTGTCAACTTTTGGAAAGTGTGGATGTTGAATTGAAATCTGTAGAGAAACCTAAGTGGGACTTTTTTGATGCTTTAATGTTGCAAGGACTGATCAAATCATGCGAAGTTTCATCAAATTCAAGTACCAAATTGATCAACATAAAAAAATTGCATGACGTCCTTAGAGACGAAATCAATTCTGTGCAAAATACTTTGGTCATGGGACATTTGAATCAAATCTTAGTTGAAATGGAACAAGTTCTCGATTACGGATTGGCATTGAATGCGCAGAGAACGACGTCGTCAGCTACAGTGGGCTTCCTGGAGTCTTGGGGTCAAGTGACAGAAATATTGTTTTTAGTTGCACCCCAGTTTGTCATTTCTAATGACTTGAAACAATCTCTAATATTGGAGATTATGCAGGTGCTTCTCACTAAGGTAAATTACTACACCGTTTGGTAAATTTAATAAATACGTAAATACATAAATTTATTTTTTTCAGCTCGTAAAAGCACAAATTCCACCAGAGCTGGCCAGCACAAGTTCAAATACTGTTCTCATGCTATTGGTAAGCTTACGAGGATGTTATTCAACAGAGTCAACAACAAATTTGGAAAACACATTAAATACAACCACTGCTCTTAGCGTAAGCCAATTACTTACTTTAAACGGTCCACAAAAGGCTACAATAACTAGTCAAAGCACCAACACATTGAGTTTGAAGTTTATCCTGCGAAATATCATTGAATGGATAATTGTGAGTGGATTGGCATCACAAAGACTCCGAATAAATTTATATGCGTCTTTGTTGAACTTCATGCACATTGTCAAAGAAACTGCTCCCAAAGAGGTTGTTGAAGATCAATTTTCGAACGAATATGTATCTCGTCTTGACAAATCAATCATAACAAGCAAAAATAATGGGCAAGATAATTCTGATCAGATGGAGATGACTATTGAAGTTCTCTCATCGTATGGAGACAAACTTGTAGATGTTTTGTCGCATGACTGCATTGGTGGACACGATGTTTGTAAAATGTTAGCTTTATCTTGCATTGACATGTTGCTCGATCTAGATCCAATGTCCAACTTTGTGCAGTTTTTGTCACGACGGGGTTACTTGAACAACATTATTGACAGCCTGCTCAAGATCGATACACAATTGTGCAAAGTTTTGGATGTAAAGCCGGATACTCTCAAGTACCTCTATGTGTACGAGTCGAAGATGTCAATGTTGAGTCGTGTGGCTAGTAGTCACATCGGTGCCGAATTGTTGTTGGAAAGCAAGATACTAAGTGTTCTGGCCAGCATGAAAGTGTTCGATCTTCATCCAGATTTCCAAGTGCATAATTATTTGACGATATCACAAGACAATTCTACTTTTATTCCGCCAGTCGAGACACGATACCAACAAATCCTTCTGCCAGCCCTCGGCTTATGTGATGTCATTCTTACTACTTTGGGAACCGAGAATCATTCAACTATCGCACAAATCATTTATTTTCTTTTGTCTCACAGTGACATGATAGAAATGGTTTTACGAGCTGGAACGCCGCTTTTGAACGTTGGTTTGTTGCAGGAACTATCATCAATCACAAACATCATTGCTCGAGTTAATAATCAAGAGATTGCAAACTTTATTGATCCAACCACCAGTCAAGACTTGGGAGCCCATTTATATCGACTACAAAAATTAATGTTGACACTGTTGCCTCGTTTCGTTATAACAGACAAACTGCTTAAAGACATCAATCAAATCGAAGAACGGAGCAGTTTTGGAGCAGATACGGAGAAAAATAAGCAATTACATGTGAAATACGTGTTTCAAATCGGAAGTAATTTAATTTTGTACGCAAGAAATTGTATCATGAACCATTCAACTGACCATAAGTGTGTCAATGTAATTTTTTCCCCCAACATTACTGAAGCTCTTCACACGTAAGTTTCTTAAATTAATAATAATTTTAATTTAAATATATTAATTTTTTATTCATTGTTTTTAGTGGGGAACCTGAGAGTTTGGTAAACTTGCAATCGTCATCACCATCTTTGGGCATTGTGGTATCTCAATTGAAAAATTGTGTTGACTATTACAACAGAGAAAAAATTGTTTACGATGGTCTTATTAGACAAAAAAGTGCTAACGCAAACCTTAGTATCGACCCAAGCTCTCAAGCACAAACGAAAACCCTACAAGAACGCATTAACGATAAGCAGAATGAACTCAAATATTGCGTTTTTATTATTGAACACTGTCTGTACTTGTTATGGGCTCACTTGGACTTTTATATGCTCAAAGTTGTGGGATTCAATCAATCTTTTGGAAATGATTTGCTCCTTACTGCAGACCCAAATGGATGGAAAGTTGGAATGGAAGACATAAGTAGTTTGAAAGAAAATCTCGTGTCCTTTATCACGGAAAATTTTTGTAAACAATTAATCAACACAACTACAGAACAGTCTGTCTCTGACAAAGGATTCATTGAAGCTTTGTTGCGTCGTATTAAACGACTAATTCAGTTTGTTCCAGTAAAATAAGCTTTGATAGAAAAAAAAGTTATTAAATATATTAATGTTTTCGTTACGATTAAATTCAAATATATTTTGTTTATATTTTTTGCCATTTTATATCAAAAATTAAAAATAGAAATGACTCTAAAAAATTTATGCGAAAATATTTTGAAGCAATGAAAATAGAATCAAAACCTGTCATATGTTCATTTCTTTTTTTATTTATCATTAAAATAACTCAATTCAACATTATACAAAACTTCTCCAATTTATAATCTTTCTGATAGTTTTCCAGCGACATTTCTCAAGCTTCCATACACTTTATTCGGAGGAGATCCCAGAATTAAGTTACTTATTGCTCGTTTGGCCAACTGAATGTTTTGATAGCTACCTAATATATAGACTTTTGATCCAGCTAAAACAATTCTAGTCTTTGTAACATTTTCAATTGTAAACTTTGTTCGTCCTCCTGTGCCAGCCAACCGACCAATCGCTCGACTTAAATGGTCCCCCCGCAGCGTTTTAACATCTTTTACCTCAAAGGTTTCCACAAAGAGATCTTCTAGACGTATTAATGCTAAGGCATCATCCACGTCAAATCCATAAATAAAAGCCTTTACGAAATCAGCAGCCTTTTGCAAATTCGAAACATCCGCTTCCTTGCTCATCTTGATTTCAATTTGTTTCGCCTTTATGTTGTAGCGAATCTGAAGTTGAAGCTTTTCGACGATTGGTGTAATAATTTTAAGCCAATTTTCCTTTAGAGCAGCACGTCTATTTAGCGGCACGGGAATTTTTCGGAGATCCAATTCTGTTTGTTTACGTAGTTTCGTAGGACGACTACTTTCAGCAGTTGCTTCACTAAAGTTTCGCTTCCTCTTGGGAATTTGCACATTTGCAGAGTCCACTTCCATCATCTGTAACGAGAAATGGTTTTGAGTAACTATTTAATGGACACAGCAAGTGCAATAAACTTACCTTTATTCTAATATTCCAGTTAATTTTGCCAATATTTCAGTTTAACAAAACAAAACCACATGGAAAGAATAGGTAAATATGAAAATGACAACTTGTGGCGACTACTGTCGCTGATAGAAAAGAAATACATAGTAATTTCATCATCATCATCTAGAATTTAAGCAATTTTGATTTTCTTCGTGAATTCTCAACAACTAAGAAGACTTCCAGAACAAAATGGGAGAACCTGCAGAAGCTGTCTTGAATCTTATTCACGAGATTAAATTAGGGTAAATTCAATTAACATAAAATTAAATATCTGGAACTTAGAATCTCTTTTGGTCGACTTTTCTCTTTAGAAAGTTATCGGCTTCTTACGAAATAACAGTGAAGAGCATAGCTTTGTTTAAGGAGATAATTCAAGGATCAGATTGGAAAACTGCCGAGTAAGTTTTTATTCTATTTTTTTTTTCATAAACTTTATTTAGGTACATAAATGTCGTTTTTTTAGAGACTTGATGGTATCCATCAGACAACAAGCTAGGATATTTCAGTCGGCACTTCCGCAGGAGTCGGTTACTGCTAATGTAGCTCGCCGAATTCTCCGTATTATTCGAGACGAGTACCATTCGGGTAATACTGCGACTGTGCAGCATCAGTACGATGATTCACAAGGTTCATTGTCTTTGCACAAACTTGTGACACAGACATCTGAGCACGATAGCATCAGAGATTACTCTAAACCACAGCAGGGACTGAAATCTGCACTACTTGATCACTTGCAGGAAATCGAAGTAGAACTAGAAACAAGTACAGACAACTTATCGGCACAAGCTCCTGAGCACATTCACTCACAAGAACTGATATTGACATTGGGACACTCCCGAACGGTGGATCTTTTTTTGAAAAATGCTGCGAAAGAGCGCAAATTTGAGGTAGTTGTCGCCGAATGTGCGCCTAGTTGTCGTGGCCACCAACTGGCTACGTCACTAGCCAAGGCAAAAATAGAAACGACTGTAATACCCGATTCGGCAATTTTTGCCATGATGTCGCGCGTCAACAAAGTTATCATAGGAACGCATGCAGTTTTGGCCAATGGAGGTCTGAGAGCAGCAGCAGGTGCTTATACTATTGCGCTTGCCGCAAAACATTATTCCGTTCCTGTCATCGTCCTTGTGCCAATGTTTAAGCTGTCCCCTGTACATTTATGCAGCTACGAACAAGATGCATTTAATTTGGTAGGAAATTCCGAAGGTGTGATCCCATATAATTCAACAGCGGCTAGATTTAGTAAGGCATATAGTCCAGTTTTTGATTACGTGCCTCCTGAATTGGTCACACTCTTTATATCAAATGCTGGTGGAAATGCGCCTTCGTATGTTTATCGTCTCTTGAGTGAATTGTACCATCCGGATGATTATATATTGTAAAATCAAAATTATTTTAACATTTTAATAATGTGAAAACGAAATGTACATTTTTTTTTACAATATGTATAAGAAAAATATACAAAGTTTTGCAAAAATAAATAAATTTAGTATCCAAACAGCCCTGAATTCAGTCTATGGAGACATCTCTTAAAAAAAATTATTTAAAAAAATAATAAAACATAAAATCTAAATTTAAATCCCATTTTTCCATGTATTTATAACAACATTACAGTTTAAGAAATTAAAAGAAATATGTTACTTTACAAAAATCCTTCGAATTTCAAGTTTTTGTTTTACAAGGTATTTAAATAAGACAAAACACATTCAAAAAAGTCTCCAATGTTTGTCAAATATTTTTTTTACTACGCAGTTGGAATCAACTTTGTATGCCGACCCGAAAGTGTGCTCTGAAAAAAATCTATTTTATCCAGGAAAACACGAATAATTACAATTGGAAAAATAACAAAGTGTAAAGTGAAGTGCAAACTTAAGTGATTATTTCAAAACCCTCAAAATTAAGAATATCTAGAACCAAATATTTTGAATTGGAAAAGTTCGAGAGCTTTTCACAGTAGTGTGACCTATATTATCGGAATATTACATAAAAAAAGATAAAGATTAGACATTCATAACTGCAAGAATTCTGAGGAGACTCTTAAGTGTGAGCCTCCAAGGATACTAACAAACAAACACAATTTATTTACATCGAAAATTTTGCAACAACAACAACAAAGACCGAGACTTCATCGACAGTCGCTACGATAAATATTTATGTCCTGTACTTGGTTGTTTTGAAACGTGCATTTACGAAGGAACGCGCAGTACTTTAGTGACTCTCAGTAGTTGGAGGAGTGTCTCTTACGTAAAAATTAAAAGTAAAAGCCAAGCAGACCTAATTGGAGCAGCTAAAGTGTGAATTAAGTTGGGAAGACACGTCAATTGATTAACAAAAAATAAAGGCTAAATAAATAAATTTTGTTCATGCAATATCTTTAGAAATTTCTACAACGAATTGCTCACCAACACACACACAAAATCTAACCGGCTTTGAATAATTCGCTGTATTAGTGTAAGTGCCGCCATACATTCTTTTATTCCGCTATGTATTCACATATTTTCATTTATTTTTATTTATTATCACATATAGTGTGTGGCAGCCGCAACAGTACAACGGAAAAAAAAATAATAATAAAACAACCAACATAATATATTGCGTTGTATCAAATTAAAACAGTGTCCGACAACAGAGACGTGCGTTTCCAGCAGTAATAGATTGTTGACTTAAATTGATCAAGATGGACTTTGAAAAGCCATTGGATGACCTTGACGCTATCGAGGCGGAATTGAATGAAGGTATTGACAAAGTAGACGGCGAGATTGACTCCGAAGGTGCAGCGAATTTGGCCAAGAAGCCCGTTGTGCCCGACACCAAAAAACGTGCCAAAAAGATTGCGAGACAAAATAGCAAGGAAGCTGCCATTGGAGTATCGGGTGCTCCCAATTTCGTTGCGCCACAACGTCGTTGGAAGAATAGTCGTCGGTCACGCAACTCACAGGGCCGAGGATTGCCAAAGAAAAATGGTGGCGGAGGAAAAGGAGTTTGGGGCAAAATGGGATCAGAGTTACTCGAAGAGCTAGAAATTGATGCTGACGATCCAAATTATGACCAGGACACCTACAACAACGTAGAGTTGAAGGAAATTGTTCCTGAGATGACTCTCGAGGAGTTCACGAAGAAACTTGAGCCCATCATACTCGAGTATTATGATCACGGTGATACGCACGAAGTGGCTGACAGCCTTGATGAATTTATGACGGGAGCCATGCGTCCCTATGTTACAAAAGTCGCAATCGAAATTGCCATGGAACACAAGCAGTCACACCGAGAAATGACTTCGGTCCTTCTTTCGGACTTGTATGGACGATGTATCACCAGCAAAGACATCGTTCGTGGCTTTGATATCCTTCTTGACGATCTACCTGATCTCATTTTAGACACACCTGAGGCCCCCCAAATTCTCGGAAATTTCATGGCTCGTGCTGTCGCCGACGATTGTATCCCTCCACGTTATGTCACGCATCCCGATGACAAGGACAAGACTAACGAGTATGCAAGAACCGCTCTTACGCATGCGAATACGCATTTATCCATGCAAACAGGATGGGCTCACTTGGATGATGTCTGGGGAGTTGGCGGAGCTCTGCGTCCCGTTAAGACTATCACAAAACAGATGAACATGTTATTGCAGGAATATTTGATGTCACGAGACATTCCTGAGGCTCATCGTTGTATCACACAATTGGAAGTGCCACATTTCCACCATGAACTGGTTTATGAAGTAAGTCAAAATGCTCAGTATTATCGTTCAAAAATATCTAATCAACCATCAAATTCTCTCAGATTGTTATTTTGACACTCGAAGCTCTCAATGAGAATGTTGAGGAAGCCATGTGTGAGCTTCTTAAATCATTGGACTCGTCTTGCATTGTCTCGCCAACTATTATGGAACAAGTAAGAAAACGGCACCAAACCTTTATTCCAATAGATAACCAATGTTGCTATTATTTTTCAGGGCTTCCAACGTGTCTACGATGACATGACTGATATTTCAATTGACATACCTCTGGCATACATAATATTAGATCGTTTCTTACAACGCTGTTATCGGGCTGGCTTCATAAGTGATAAGCTAATCAAAAATCAGCCGACTAGGTGAGTGAAACACAAAAAAAAAACAAAAACATGTTTTGAAATACATACGACAAAAAATATTACATCACCAAACTTCGTAAATATTTTTGTATAGTAAATAATATTGGCTCTGTATTATTGTTGTTTACGTTTTGCTTGCAGTAGTATGTGTGCAAAAATTTACCGGTTATTTATATCTATATCGAAGTAATTTAACTGAAGCGATGTATGTCTTTTAGTTTAACTAAATATTTATCTTTTATTGTGCTTAGTATCAAAAATATTAATTGAAAAATGTTTTTTTTACAGAGGTCGCAAACGTTTCGTCTCGGAAGGTGACGGTGGTCATATCAAACCACAGAACATGCAAATTCGAGAATTCAACAAACAAGTGTAAAATGTTTCTTCGTTCCACTTGACCTCCATGTTATCAAGTCAGAAAGGAGAAATACCATCCAAGGAGAACAGAAAAAAACAAAACTTATTACTATATTACTACATATGCTTAATCGCTAAATGCCTATGAAAATCTATACACATTAACTGTCAAAAAAGAAATGAATCCACATTTTTTCAACAAAAACCTACGTTCATACTAAACAAAAATCAATTAGAAGTGAAAATTAATTAAAACAACACGGATTACCTCTTAATGTTAGAAAAAAGTATAAAAATTAAGACTTGAATGAAAAACTCACAAGATGGTTGATTTTGATTGGACAAGATTTTTTCTTATCGAATTGAAATTCATGATTTTTATATCATTCTTAATTACCTACACCTATAATTTAAATTAACAAAAAAAAACCAAGGCATTTGCATTAAAAAAATACATTTATCTTTTTAACCATTCTAATATGTTCTCTGTTCCTTATGACAAATCTAAAATCATTAAGTCATGATAGAAAATAATTGCAGAAAAACAAAATTAAATACATGCATTTTTATTTTTTAAAATTTGTATTTTTGTAGAAAAAGAGGTTTGATTTTTATAATGATTTTTGGTTAGCAAAACTACCTCAATGATTTTGATCTCCTTCAAATTTCATTTCATTTTAATAAAATCGTTCCTTTTCTTTTTCGAATTCATCAAAAATAATGTCCCAGTTAAAATGCATTTTGTCATGTAGAAAAATAAAGTACTAACAGTTTTCAATGAACCTTACATTTTTTTATAATTTTGAAAAATGAAAGAGGTGATTTGGTAGCAATCACAAAAATATGTATGCGCATATTGAGTACTACACCTAGATTTAAAAAAAATAAATAAAAAGCAACAAAAACTTTTAAGAAATAAAAAAAAATGTTTGTTCTAGCTCGAACGTACAGTAAAAGCTAAAGAAAAGGCGATAGGTAAGTAAAAATATCACATTATTTTATTTATTTTTATTTGGTATAAGAATTATTCAAATTGTCTTGAAATATTTATGTATTTTTTCAAATCAAATCGAATATTTTTATCAAATTAAAAAGGAGATTTTAAAAAATTTTTATTTGCAAATTTTAAAATTTACAATTTGGAAAATTTAGCGTTTATTTTAATGTGTTTTTAGTTTATAGCTTCTTTGTTTATGCGAATTTTAAAAGAAAAATTTTATTAATTTATTGAACCGGGAATCCCCATTCTTATCATCTGCGTTGCATTTTAATTAATTCAAAAGCCTGGTCTTTATTTAAAGCACATTTCTCTTATTGATTGTGTTTTTCATTATCTCTTAAATTATTCGTAGGCTTAATCAACCTTTTTTAGTTTCTACACAAATAAAAGTGTATAAATGTGAACCGGCTCTTAAGTATTGAGTCAGTCTTGCTTCAATCGTTGTAGAGTCAGCACATTTTTGTCCAATCAGAGTTAATACCTATATCAAAGAACGATGAATTTACAATTAATTTTTATATCTATATTGATTCTTAATGTTCATTCTAGAAATTTGCATAAACGCGAAATTGATGAAAAAGGTAAACTACACATACATTTAGTTTTTATATGAAACGTTAATTGATGTCATTTTAGTAAGATTTTGCGTTCCTCGTAAGTATATTGCGGATTGTCTGAAGCTTTATGCAAATGATCCGAGTGATAAACGGGTTAGTTGTATTCCTGCCAGGGATCAAATGGAATGTCTGGAGTATGTGAAGAAACGAGAAGCTGATGTTATGCTGGCAGATCCTGAAGATATGTATATTGCCTATCACCTTGAAAATGATGATTTTGATATTGTTCAGGAAATTAGAACTATCGAGGAAAGTCATTCAGCTTTTAGATATGATGGAATCATATTAGTTAAAAAGGGATCTGATATTCACAGTTTGAAAGATTTGAAAGGAAAAAGATCCTGTCATACAGGATTTGGACGAAATGTTGGATACAAAGTAAGAGCTGGTTTTGTACTGTTCCTAATTACCTAATTGAAATTATTGCTTTAGATTCCTCTAACTAAACTTCGGAAAAATGGGGTTCTAAAATTATCCAACGATCCTGAACTTTCATCAACTGAAAAAGAGCTAGACGCTTTGTCGCTATTTTTCGAAAAAGCTTGTATTGCAGGGCAGTGGTCTCCGGATAGATTGGTAAACGAAGTTTTTAGTAAGTTTAATTAATCTTCTTTTTGATCATATCTGGTAAAAGAAAAGCATATTTACAGAAAAACGTTATTCTAATTTATGCGCACTCTGTGAGGATCCTGCTAAATGCGATTATCCTGATAAGTATTCTGGGTATGATGGGGCCGTTAGATGCGTGGTTGAAGGTCAAGGAGATGTAGCATTCACTAAAACGTACTTTGTGAAGAAGCACTTTAATATACCAATTGTGGCAGGTCAAGTTGGTTCTATCTCCAGTGATGCCGAAAACTACGAGTACATGTGCGAAGATGGAAGAAGAACGCCCATTACTGATCAAAATCCTTGCAGCTGGGCTCAACGACCTTGGCAAGCGTATATGTCAAATGCAGATATCGTTTCGCGCAAACCCATAATCCAGGGATATTTAAGTGAGTTTTTTGAAAAAGGGAAAACGCGACTCACCAAAGACGAAGCAGCACATTTGTTTATCAAGGATACGTTGACTACATTTAACAACTCGGAGGTTGTTCGGCCTCATGCACATCTTTTCAATGCTCATTACAAAGATGTGATTGAACGTGATGGAACCGAACAGGGTGTTATTCGATTCTGTGTGAGTTCAGAAGTGGAGATGCGAAAATGTAAATGGCTAAAACAAGCTGCTTACTCACGAGATATTCGACCACAGCTAGAATGTGTGGAAAAGGGTCGCGAGGCATGTTTAGAAGCCGTATCTAATGGCAAAGCAGAAGTCGTGGTTGTTCCACCGTCACTCAGTAAACAAGCTGACGAAAAAAATCTTTTACAGGTTCTATCGGAAAAGTTTGATGATGATTACTTTGTGGCCTTGGTAGATACGGATTTCGGTGAAAGCGATGTTCCTTCTTCTTCATTGAAATTTGATTCTAGCCAAGTACGTGCAGTAACGTCCGCATTATACTTAAATTCAAAACGTGGAATATCGAAATGTCCAAATGTGTTGTCATCTGAAGAGCTCGCTAAAATTCAAATTGTCAATTCAAAGAAGTTAGATGAGTATAAAAGTGCAAATAAACAACTTTTGTGTCAAGATTGGAGTAAGAAGACATTATCAGATTATAAGACGTGCAACTTTGATTACAGCTTACCGAATGGAGTACGTTTATTCAAATTGAAAGCTTTCAAATGAAAAATCTTTAAAACTCAACGGAAATATACTAAAATTTCATTTTTTATGTATTTTAGATTTACGTGAACAAAGCAGAAAGTCGACAAACACGAGATAACATTCGACATGCATTTACAGCAATAGGCAAAAGTTTTGGCTCCAAGGGGAAATTAAATCATGTATTTGATCTTTTTGGGCAATTTGAGTCCGGCCAAAAAGACGTTATATTCAGCGTAAGTAATTAATATCATATAGGCTAACGTTTCAAATTTATTTAGAACTTTTGTCTTTTGCGTCATTTGAAAAGTTTAATATTCATAAAGTATCCGTCATTTTGATATTCTTAAAAAAAATAAAGTTCTTTAGTTTGGAATTGGGTTGAAATTGGATCTTCATTACAAATATTTTTTATAGAATCATTGTTTTGTTTTTTAATTTGTGACATTTAGATATTTTTATCATTTTTTTCAACATTTACTTAAAATATATTAGAATCAACTTATAATTTAACAAATCTTAATGGAATTTTTTTATAAAAATATTGATTGGCACATTGTATGAATAAGTATTTCAAAACCATTTATTTAATTTGATCCACAAGTTTGAAAAAAATCTGAAAGCGCTAAGTAATTTCATTAATAACTAAGTTTAAAACAACATAATTTTAATTTTCACAGGGAGATGCGATAGATATTGTACCAGAGGCTCCTACAAATATCGACAAAAACCTTTACAATTCATTACATTGCTTGTAATCGATGACAAAGTGATTTAAAACAAAGTAGTGTTTGAATGAATCAATTTTATTTGAAATTATTTTCTTTACAGACTTTTGAATTAAATATCTAATAAACATTTATTTGAAAAAAGTGATGTGCCCTATGTGTATATTTTTAAACATATATCTAATGTAAAATCATCATCAACGTGTGCGTTTCTTATTTTGAGATAATTTGTGGTTAAGCATATAACAATGAATCAGATTCATCAAACTAAAATTAATATCCCTTGACCCAAAAATCTATTTTAAATTTTACACCAAAAGACAAAAATATTTTTCTCATTTTTTATGTATTAGGCATATTAGGCGGTAACTACATTAAAAATAAAGAGATTTATGGGTTTTTTTCTAAATGACAACCAGTTCATATTGCTGTTTAATTAATAATATTTAGGGGACAAAAAACTTTATTTCAAATATTTTGGTATAGAGAGGATGTGGAAAAAGGGCTCTAATAGAAGAAAGGTTTGTTTGGATAAATATATTTCTTCTCAAGTTTCTAACAAATGCAAAACGACGAAGAATTACACAAGAAAGCTGAACCAATTGCATCCTTCTTATTGAGCTTGTTTAGTCTCGTCTGGGCTTTCTTCGTCAGGATCGTAGTCTTCGTCGTGAGTATGGGTCACGGTTGTTGGAGTGTTTGGTCTCAAATGAGGAAGTTGCTCACGCACCGATAAACGATCCATCTATTGAAAATATTAAACATATACCTAAATAAATATTTCGAAACTTGCAATAAAGCATACCTTAAGATTATGCATTTCTTCGTCAGTGACATCAATTGTTTGAGAGCTCCCCAACATTTTGTTTCGTGAACGTGAAATTGTAGGCTCCTCCATTTTGAAACGTTGTTCGTGCGCGACTGTACTTTCGTGGGGCAACAGCATCGCTGGTGCCCTGAACATGTACGAAAATGGATAGTAGATCAAGTTTAGGAAAGTTGCTGCATACAAATCGGCATAACGAACCACTTGGCTAGAAAAGAAAGTTTGACGAGATCCAGACCTGAAGAGTGACCCCATCATGCCGTATGCCATATCCATCTTATGGGTCACATCACGAATTGAGGCACGAATTTTCGTTATATCAGGTTTTTCTTTGGCACTTGAATCCAAATTTTTGTATACATCACTGAGCATGCAATCGAATTTCTGCAATTCCGTGAACAATTGACACTTGTCCGTCCATACATGCAATTCTTGCACGAGCTCGGGGACGATTAAGAAAGTTCTCCATCCACGGATTTTTTTGCTCTTCAAGATGTCTCCAAAGATGTGGTCACCCACGTATAAGACATCCTTTCCTTTCGCCTTAATCATAGACGTAAACACATCACAACTTCCACCAGAATACACTTGACCTTGTTGCATTGGACCAATGTGCGTTCCAATCTTAAGTGCTCCCGTTGTTGTATCCACTTGTCTCAAAATTGTACCTTCACTGAAAAACAGGGGTTTTCGTGCATCACATACGATAAAGTCAAAGTAAGACCTCCAGTTCCGATGCGGATCTTCGAGTCTTGCGCCATGTGGAAAATCAAAGAGGTACGTCATAATTTTATCCGTAAACTTGTAATCGGAGTTCGTAAGAAGGAAAACTTTGGCTCCCGATTCCTTGATACGGGACAAAACCATTGGAAGACGATTATCCTTTTTCACATATTCTTCCAAGTTTTCAACAGTTTGACGTTTCAAATCGCCATGAATATGAACCCAATCAACAGCATTACGGACATCCTGGAAAATTGATTTGTATGACATAAATAGGCCACCTCCTTCAACGCCAGTCTCCTTCCTAAGTACGAAGCAAATATGAAAAAAAAAACAAATTTATTTACGATAATGATTTAATTTAATGCGCAGTCTTAGAACACTCACGTTTGATACTCGGGTGAACTAGTAAAAAAGTCCACCATGCAAGCAAGCAAATATGTCTCTGGCAGATTGAATAAAGTATTCAAAACGTAGACCCGAGACTCGTCCAACTGAAGGAACTTGGATGGGTACAGCTCATATATTTGGGAACTAAGATTAAATATTTTTTGATTGGATAAATTCATTCAGAAAAATCAATAGTTTTGTTTAATTTTTTTTTAAATAAAATGAGGACAAAATAAAAAACTATGTTTTGAAATACAAAAATGAGAATTTAGATTTTTTTTCAAAAACTCTTCTAAAAAAATGTTTTTTTTTTGCGCTTTCTGCATTCAAATGTATGTTAGATCATCAGATTAAGTTACACAAAACTACTGACATTCATTTAGGACGGTCTCATTATTAAAATTAACTTACTGTTTCAAAAAATCAAATCCGTGAACGCAGGTCAAAATATTACCATAAGCATCGACTTTCAGTAAGTTTCCATATAGCGTGTCGAACCAAAGACCACGCACTGGAAAGGAAGCATCGTACTCAAATTGCAGAATCTCTTTGGGATATCCCAAGTCTACAAGGCGCTTCTTGATCAAATTGAATCCAAGTTGTTCGTACTGCGGCGACTTATATTCTACGATTAATATAAATAAAAGATGCACAAGGTCAACAGACATTACGTGATTTTATTAAATTGGACAAGTGCGATACGTACCCGCCAAAGTATAATCCATATCGAAGCCATAGAATTTGATGTTCTCCAAATGCAAGGATCGGTTAACAAAGATTCTGAAAATAAATAGAAAATTGTGTGCTATTAGAAGAACCCAAATGTTTTACGTAGATGTATAGTTAATAAAATTTTTATTATATTTTGATTTAGCTCATTACTCTAACCTCTTACCCTGCACCCTATTTTTCTTTGCAAAATGTCTTTTAATTACGTTCTGTGTTTGAAACGCATATTTTTGTGACCATGACAAACATATGATTCTCCCAATTCGAATGTGTATATTCATTTTGATTGAGGGTCGTTATGATTCGAAAGTGGTGGAGACGCACAGTATTTTATAGCATTTCAAGAGAAAATAAATCAAAAGTACTTGTGGCTTTGACACAATAAATATTTTTTTTAAAATTTGAATATTTAGTAATAAACACACTTTTAATTACTTTTTTAGACCACTTGAATTATTTCTTATTTTTCCCTTCTAAGAAGTCTTGAGTTTTTCTTTCGCGGGATTGCGGGAGTCTAATGATATATAAAAAATAAACAAATAAACTGTCTAGCTCACTACTTCTCATGATGATAAGAGAATAAAATTTGTACGTCATATCAGCATAAGAGTGAGTACGTTAAAATTTGCTTTTTGAGTGAGAATAAATATTGTAGTAGAAAATTTGAGAATTTTTCGTGGTGTTCATTTGTCACGGTAATAATAGGTTTATAAAATCTCTCATTTTCTTCAGTTCGTTATGTAGAATTTAATTTCTGTACCAATATTATAAATATATTGCCCTACTCTAAATATTCAAATCTAATCACAAAACATTCGGACTATCAAGATTAGTACTTTTACTATTGTTTATTACTTTCATAACGAAATTTATTTGCAAATAATTTTCATATAGGTAGGTTTATATCAAACGAAAGACAAGCATGATCTTAATTAGAGAGCACATGTTATTTCGCATTTTTCACACCTAGTTTGATCAAATTAATATATTTTGCGAATATAAAATCTTGTTTTTTTTTCGTTAAACTGCCGTCCGTGGTGACAGCGAGTCTGACATAAGAGAGTGCGAAAAAGTAGAATAATTTTGGAAAAACATTTTTTTTTTGTAAATTGTTGACATGTACCTGTTCGCTGGATAGGTCCTTTGTAGGTGAGAATACATTGTTTGATATATTTACTGGACTATCTTTAATTTATCTTAGGTGCGAAACAATTTTACAATCAACAAGAAAATAAAGTGGATAACAATGCCGATAGACGATGATGTACTCATGAAAATAGAATTTTCTTACTAATTTCTCTTTGCTCTTTTTTTTGCTTCCTCATGTTGATGATATCATCATTAAAACATTATTGAAAAAAATGCATGATATTCAAATTGAATTATTATTATAAACATTTTAATTCAAGAGAAACTGACACGTTTACTTACATGAAGTTCAAAATCACAAACACGTTTAAAAATTCTATTCTTACCAACACACTTACCTCCAGGTGCATAAGTATAAGTATAAATATAAATAAATAAATTAACAATGCTTTATGAAAAAGGAACTAAACGTGTTATATTTTGAGACCTGGGGGTCTTTGGAGTAATTTTTTTGAGATTTGCAAAGTACTTTAAAAATGATTTTTTGCTTAGCTTTGTATTTTGATACCCTTTTGTCGTACAACCATATTGACCCTACATTTTCGTTGCCGCTAAAGAATGGTTTGTGTCGACATGCTTGCAGCTTTGGTATAAAAACAACTTAAATTCGTCGTTTAAAACATGTTCCAATTGAAAAATCTTATCACCTCTGTTAATAGCTATGTACAGGAATCAATTATCAACATTAGAGCTTCTACAAGTGATAAAGGAATTTCAAGGCCATTGTATTATTTTTGTCCTAATAATTCTAAATAACTTTGTTAAAAACGAAAAGAAAAATTAAAAGAGAGACTGAGAGTACCCTTTATTCGGTCGTACAAGCCAAAGCACCATAAGAAGTGAATTACTAAATATATACGAGTACTTTTGTCGATGATAATATACAATTTAAATATAACACACTACGCATTACAACTCAATCTACACACGTGAACATCCCATATTGAAGTACGATTGGAAACAAATTGTGGATCCAGCATTAGTTGAGTTTCTGCCGTGTTGCGAAGCAGACGTATTTTTTAACTCAAAAAGTCACTTCAGTTTTCTGTTCGACTATAGAGTATAATTTTTAAACTCTACACTATCTATAAAGCTAAAATTGTACAAAAAAAAAAAATTAAACATGCCAGATACAAAAGCAAATTCGATTGCCGTCAACTTGGACGAAATCAATGCAATGCCTTTGAAGAATTTTGTGCGCCCAGATAAACCTTCTGCGTGTACATGGCATACAAAGGCTCGCGAAGATGCTGCTTTGATGAAAACTAATCCTCATAGTGTACGTTCCTTCGTTAAGGAAAAACCAAAAATACTTCCGGATATCTTACATGCTATTGGATCGACACCCTTGGTCAAATTGAACCGCATACCACAGTCAATGGGTATCGAGTGTGATATGTATGTGAAATGCGAGTTCTTGAGTCCCGGCGGCTCCGTCAAAGATCGCATTGGTTATCGCATGATTCTTGACGCAGAGGAAAAGGGACTTTTAAAGCCCGGATATACCATTATTGAGCCGACTTCAGGTTAGGAAATTTAAAAAGTTTATATTTATATTTACGTTGAATTAATGTTATACATTTTTTTTTGATAGGAAACACTGGCATCGGACTAGCAATGGCTTCAGCTGTCAAGGGTTACCGATGTATCATTGTTATGCCATTAAAAATGTCCGATGAGAAGGTTGGAACTTTGACTGCTTTAGGTGCAGAAATCATCCGAACTCCAACGGAAGCAGCGTTCGACGACGAAGCCGGTCTCATTGCAGTGGCTCAAAAAATTCAAAAAACTATTCCAAACTCGGTTATTCTTAATCAGTACACGAATGCGGGAAATCCATTGGCGCATTACGATACAACAGGATCCGAGATTTTGTGGGCGCTCGACAATCAAATAGACATGGCAGTTTTGGGCGCAGGAACTGGTGGAACGGTATCTGGCATTGCTCGTCGTATCAAAGAAGTAGTGCCTTCGTGTGAGATTGTAGGTGTCGATCCCGAGGGCTCAATTTTGGCACAGCCAGAAGAGTTAAACAACACTTCGACCACCTTTTATGAGGTAGAAGGAATCGGTTATGATTTCATCCCGACTGTGTTGGATCGCAGCGTTGTCGATACCTGGATAAAGGTAACTGATAAAGATGCCATTCCGATGGCAAGACGACTAATTAAGGAAGAGGGACTCTTGTGCGGAGGAAGTAGTGGAGGGGCAATGGCTTGCGCCCTGAAAGCCGCCAAAAAGTTGAAGAAAGGTCAAAAATGCGTAGTTCTTCTTCCAGATAACATTCGCAACTACATGACAAAATTCGTGCAGGACACTTGGATGGAGATTCGCAATCTTAAAGACCCCGAAAATGTAGCTGGCTTCCCCTGGTGGGACACGAAACTCGGAAACTCTCTTGACTTGGTCAAAAGAAACACAGTCAACGTTAATATGACATGTCAAGAAGTTGCCAACTATCTAAAAGATAATGATTTGTATTGTGCCATGGTTTTGGACGCAAGCAACAAGCCGTTTGGATACGTTACGTCTGCACATTTATTGGCGGCACTCGTAAATGGTAAACTTACGTTGAAACAAGCCATTAAAAAGGACGCATTCTTCCATCAATTGACGAAAGCTCGATATGACACATCCCTTGGACGCATCTCTCGTGCTCTCCAGAAGGAGCAATTCCTGGCCGTTGTAAAGAAAAACGAAGACGGAACAGAATCATTCGATGGTTTCATATTGCAAAGAGACATGTTGGCATTCGTTGTGAAAAATCCGCATGCATAAACAAAATGATTTTGGTTTTAATTTGACTAATTTTCTTTTTAACACATACAGATACTGTGTCATGTGAAAATATTGTTCATTTTTTATCCCCAATTTTTTATAAATAAATTTTCGATTGGAAAAATACAATTTACCTAATTTTAAAGTTCAACGTTGGCAATTAAAAAACTCGCCAAGCCTGCTCATTCATTCGCTTACTTCTTACTTTTGCACCATTTTCCTCCAAGCAGTTTTGAAAGCAAATGCTTACTATCGCCTTCTCACTCTTTTTTATCTTCTCTCTCACTCAGAGGCCGGACAGAGCGAGAGAGAAGATAAAAAAGAGTGAGAGGGCGATAGTAAGCATTTGCTTTCAAAACTGCTTGGAGGAAAATGGTGTCATAGTGGCAGTGCTTTCAAACTGCTTGGAGGAAAATGGTGCAAAAGTAAGCAGTGAGAAAGAGGGCGCTTTTTTTCAACTGTCATTTTTTGACATAATAAGCCTCCATTTTGCAAGCGACGCACTTCGATGAAATATCATAAAAAATCAAGCCAAAATGAGCATAAAAATTGAGATAAATCCGTTAATGTGTCGTCTTTGTTTCAAGGACAATGTGAACTTGCAGTGCACAGTGGAAAGTTGCCAAGAACTCGTGCAAAGTATAGCACAAATTCAGGTATGCAATTAGAAAAAATTGTGTGTTTACGTTTTTAACATTAAAATTTTTTCTGTTATTTCTTGTAGTTGCAGCAAAATGAGCACCTTCCCAATCAGGTCTGCAAGGGTTGCTTCAACATGTTGGAAGTGGGAAACGAAATAAGAAAAAGATGTCTGGAAAGCGTAACATTGTTCAGTGATTTACTAAATGAGAAAATTAACTTGGACGAGGGTCAAACGAACGAAGACGAAGCTGATGAACAAGAAATAATATATGAGCTTAAAGTGCCCGGCGGTGAAGTTGTGTGTTGCATGTGCAGCATATTTTTGGACGACGTAAATGCTCTCATTGAACATCGGTCTAACGTTCACAAGTGGGAATACATGAAACACGAGCCGGATGTAGAAAATGAAAGATGCCTGTCCTGCATGAAATTATTCGAAAATGTAACAGACAAGGCGGCACACCGAACGTGCCAAGAATGCTTAGAGACATTCTTCAGTGACGAAGAGCTGGTGCAACATCAAGAGGAAGTCCATCTAGATCAAATGGATACGGAATATCTGGACAATGAATATGTTTATATAGAAGATCCGTCAAACGACCTGGAAATCAAGGGAAGTACGGAGGTCATTCTTAAAGTTGAAACCCAGCAAATCGGTTTTGATCCCACTCAACCAAGGAAAAAGCGCGTGTATGAAAAATCGGCGATCACAATTGAACGTGAAAAGAATCGAGAGCGTAAACGTAAAGCCAAATATGGTTGTTGTAAGTGTCCCATAGAGTCCAATACCAAAGCCGAGATAAAGGAACATTTCAGTTTGAAGCATCCTGAAGCGGTGAATGACGCGGAATGTTGGGGTCATGCCTGTTTCCTCTGTAATACATCCTTCGAAAACAGACAAGATATGTTAAAACACATTAATGCGCCACGTACAGAAGAGTATGCTTGTGACATTGAAGGGTGCAACGAGGTTTTCCCTTCGCAATTCCAACTTCGGAAGCATTTCGATACACAACATGTTGGCCAACACATTTTCGAGTGTGACCAATGTGATAAGGTTTATCACAGACAAATGAGTTTGAACCATCATAAATACATTATGCACGATATTCGCTCAAACTTTTATTGCGATAAGTGCGACAAAACTTTCCATCGTAAGGCTTTCTGGAAGGAACACATGAATTCTCATTATGGAATAAAGACCTATCAATGTCCACATTGCGAGTCGGCATTTGCAAGGAGAACTGGTTTACAAGCGCATTTAAGAAAACATACGGGTAAGTTTTTTTTTAATCAATATGACCGCCCCACATTTTCTTTTGAATTTTCTGTCGCTTGCTTACAAATTTTGACCAACATTTTAAGCGGTCTTATCCTTCAAAAAAATTATTAAAACTAATGGTTTACTTTTTCAGGAGAGAAACCGTATCAATGCACTGATTGTGAGAAGCGTTACAGCCACTTTACTGATTTGAAGCGACACAGATACACACACACCGGCGAGTATCCATTCGTTTGTTCTCATTGCGATAAAGGTTTCGCCAAGAAATCTGCCTATGAAACGCACATAAAAAATCATAACAAAAAAAATCCTTTAATTCTAACGAAAATTGAGATGGAAGAAACATGGAAGATGAAAGATGATGAGACGGAAGATGAAAGAAATGGAGTAAAAATGGAGTAAATATCTTATAAAAAGGCATAATTGTTAAAATGAATATATAAAATAATAAATAAAAAGATAGTTCGTAGATTAATAAAAAATTTTAATTCTATCTGTTTTCATGTGTTCCTTGGTGCGTGAGTAGTGCACTTCGCTTAGCAAATCCTTTCTTACAAGTTTCACACTCGAACGGAAAATTCCCTGTGTGTATATAAGAATGACGTTTCATATCTGAAAAAATTAAAAAATTTACTTGACTTGGCATCATATTTCATTTCATGGCACTTGGTCTATTACCTGAATAGTGAGAGTATCGCTTGGGACAGAATTTGCATTTGAATGGCTTTGAGCCCGTATGTGATCTCATATGAGTCCTAAGCAAAATAAAAAATATTCGATACATATGTTATTATAAAAAGCAGAACTTAATTCACCTCAAAGCGCCGGTTGATGTAAATCCACTCTTGCAAATAACACAAATATGAGGCCTTATTCCTAGGTGGATGTTTCGGTGTTCAATAAAACTTATTTTCTTTTTGAATGTTTTGCCGCAATCAGGACACACATGATGATTTCTCTCGTTGTGATTCAGGTACTTGTGGTAACGTAACGATTCGATTCGGTCATAGACTTTATCGCATTCGTCACAAGCGAATTCAGTGTTGCTATGCACTGTTTCCATGTGGTGTTTGTATTTCGGGAAGCTGGACAGTTTTTCGTCACATTGGTCGCAAGTGTAAACCTTTAACCGTGGTGCTTTCAGGTGCTTTTGAAGATCGACTTTTAGTGCAAAAGGAGTTGAGCAATAATTACATGAAACTGTTGCAGTTGCATTTCCCGTGTATGCCTCATCCGAATGCTTTTCGCTAAAATGTGCTTTACAAGCGTCATCGTTTTTAAAAATTAAAGGACATTTGCAGCATCCATATTGTTTAAATGCGTTTACCGACTTTGGCACTTTTTCTGACGAGCTGAGGCAAATTTTTTTCTGACTATGGATAAGAAAGGTTTCTGAAGTGGCAAAAAACTTGTTACAATACATACAAATTCTGTGACGATTTCGTTTATCCAATGTATTAAAATTTCTGTTGCACACTAAACAATGAATTTCACTGATCAAATCTGCACAACTAATATTTTTCTTGTGACTATCTCCACAATGAGTCTCTAGAGCTTGTACATCTGTAAATATTTTATTGCAAATACAACACCGATATTCTCCCGGGCTAGTGCGCAATTTCACATTTTCCAATATTTCAATCGAAGAAAAGTCTAAGTCCTCCTCGTTTTCCACAATTTCTTCCATCACAGTGTAGTCCGTTAAATCTTTTGTTTCTAAATATAATTCATCGTCCACCACTTTTTTTCCTTTTTCAATATAATCCACAATTTCCGACTCTGTCTTTAGAAAATACTCATTGTTTTGAATAATTAAATTTCGAATGGCATTCGCTGTACTCAATTGCTTAACACACTCATCACAAATCTTTTCAGGATATCCTTCATTGTAAACTACCTTTGTAAGTAATTAAAATGATTCAAAATGAAAACCTATCAAAAGGAGGTAAAACAAAAGCCTTACTTTAACTTGAGATATTACTTCAATTATTTCTAACCAGTCTTCCAGACCATTAACAACTCTTTCATCCTGTTTCAGACAAATTCGGCAAATATCATCCAGTGTTTCCATAGTTTCTTCTTCCATTTTTCTCGTAGTAAATATTTAATTTATTTAACTAGATTTTGAATTTATTTATTTTTTTTGTTTGTCGCACATCAACTTCATAGGTCGATCCAACTAATTTTAAAAATTTTGTCTTTCTCCCCCTCATCTATAATCAGTGGGATGAAAAAGTCTACATGAATTTTATCTTTCAATTTACTTGAACTTACTTCAACAAATAAATACAAAATTAAAAAAAAAATAATTTTTCTTCTGATTTCAAAATATTAAAATATTGTGTTTATAGGTTTTGAAATACAAATTCATAGAAAATGTCATTTATTCCATGGTGAGTCTCACGAGAAAGTGTCGCCAGTGAAAGTAATTCTCATTAAAATCAAAACAAAAACAAAAGGAAAAAAACGTAGCTTAAGCATATCAATTCGAATTAAAGATTCATGTTAGCCTTATAAAATAAGTGAAAAATTCGATTAAATAAGAGGTAAATAGTTAATGCATTCAAAGACATATTTTTATTAATTAAAATTTAACTAGATGAGCTCACAGTCGTTGGACAACATTTACACTTGTCCGATTTGCTTCAATTGGATAAAGGATGGCCACATTACGAGTTGCGGACATTCATTTTGCTACAATTGCATCACCAAAACTTTCGAGCAAAATAAGCGGTGTCCGATTTGCAATACGGTACTTATCAAAGAACAAATAATTCCGAATTTGATGTTGAATGAGATTGTGCAAAAGTTCAAGTTGGAAAAAGAACTGGAATCGAGAATGCGAGAAGGAAGCCTACATCAAGATAGCTCAATCAAAGAGGTTTTGATGAAATCTACAAAAAACATGGCACTTGCAGACGTTGAGCATTTACTAGAGTTGTTGAAGGAGAAACGACTGGAAATGCAGTTTGAGTCCGATGCAATTCAAAACAAATTGTTATTGGCTTTCCTCAATCATCTGCTCAACATGAAGGTGGATATGCACAAACAAATACAGAAACAAATTCTCCAGATAGAGGAAGACATCAGCTTGATCAAGAATTTTCTTGGTGTTTCCTTGGACGACGAGGTACTGCCAAAAAGTGCTACAAATCCACAAAACTTACACGATGAAGAGGAGAAAGAACAGCAGCTAGACATGGGAGAAACCAGTCAGAAAACAACTGAGGAACAATCTGTTGTGGGCTTTAATAAACCTTTGCGAACCCAGGCATATGCCAGATTCAAGATACGAAAGAAACGTATATTTTCGCACTTTGACGATGTAACCAAAATATATTTAGATTGTAGAGAACGATGTGTTGATCCATTGTTTGGCAATACAGAACTCAACATAGACAAAATGAAAGGAGCACAGAAGTTGTCTGATATCGATCCTGGACTGGATAAGTTTCGCGAGTCGTTAATCAGTTTTTCAAAATACACCGATTTGAGATGCCTGGCTACCTTAAGTTACGGCAATGATTTTAGTCAAACTTCAAACATCGTGTCTTCTGTAGAATTTGATAAAGATAATGAATACTTTGCCGTTGCTGGAGTCACAAAACGTATCAAAATTTTTGACTTTTATTCAGCTGTGCGAGATGCAAATGTGGACATAAAATACCCAGTATATGAAATGGCCTGCAATAGCAAAATTAGTAATGTCTCGTGGAATCCATTTCTAAAGGTAAAGTTTGGCATACTAAATTTAAAAATATATTTATATATTTTAATATAATAACTATGAAATTTTAGGAAGTCTTGGCATCGAGTGATTATGAGGGAATCGTTACAATATGGGATGTTCATTCTGGTACGCGTAAACAAACATTTCAAGAGCACGACAAACGCTGTTGGAGTGTAGATTTCAATGAGGTCGACACGAAACTTTTGGTATCAGGATCGGACGATGCACGTGCCAAATTTTGGTCTTTGAATTGCTCACATTCAATTTCCTCACTGGAAGCGAAGGCAAATATTTGTTCCGTTAAGTTCAATAGGGCATCAAGTACTCATTTGGCCATCGGAAGTGCGGACCACAACGTATATTACTACGATTTGAGACAAATGCGCGAGCCTCTGTGCATCTTCAAGGGACATCAAAAAGCTGTATCATATGTCAAGTTCCTAAGTGCGACTGAATTAGTTTCGGCTGGAACTGATGGTCAGCTAAAATTGTGGGACATCAGCTCGAATAGTTCGACCGTGTGTCGACGTTCATACGTGGGACACATAAATGATAAAAACTTTGTGGGTCTTTCATGCGCTTCTAACGGCTACATTGCTTGTGGCAGCGAAGACAACTCGTTGTGCGTTTATTACAAAGGTAAGCTGCAGCAATTTCGTTTACACACACAGAATACTTAACAATTGTTTTATAGATTTATCAACAAAACTCTTCAGCTACAAATTTACTAATTCGGATGCATCAAATGTTTATGAGACACCATCGACCAACGATAACGAATTCGTATCTACCGTATGTTTCCGAAAAACGAATGATATTTTGATGGCAGGAAATAGGTAAGAATATTTTAGAATTTATTTTCTTATTTTTTTTTTTACTTATTTATTCATTTAATTTTTCAGCAAAGGAATTATCAAAATATTAGAGTTGTACTGAAGTAAATTAGATTCATTTTTAAAACAGTGTAAATTCAAATATAATATTAGTAAATATTAATTGACAAAAAATCTGAGTTCTTCTTTATTTTTTATACATAGTTTTTCAGAGTAAATATAATTGAAATCGTAAGAAAAAAATTCAGAGAAAGACATCAATATCAAAAAATTCAAAAAGCTAATGCTATTTTTTCTTAAAAATATTTCTAAAAATTAAAACTGTCATTGTATTAAAAGTCGCCCATAAAAGAGTCGCAACATTAAACAAAACATTTCAATAACTGATTTTAAGAGCAAAACAATAAAAATGTTGCAAACATGTAGAGTATGCCTACGTTCAAATGAATTTATATTAAAAGACATCGATCAATTTGCGACTTTAATAAAAAATATTGCTCAAATCGAGGTAAAGGCTAAACTAAATTCGAAATTTTAAGAAGAAAATATATTTATATTGTTTATTCCGGCCTAGCTTATAATAAGTGATGACTACCCGAGAAAAATTTGTGATGACTGTACAAAGGATTTGCAAAATGCAGAGATATTGCGAGAAATGCTGCTGGAGTGTAATGATGCTGTGAACACTAAGATAGTTAAAGAATATATCATTCAAAACGATTTTACACTCGATATTGATTCAGAATTGCAGCCAGAAACCACAAATTCATTGAGTGAAGATGAACACAAGAGCGAAATAACGAATGTCCAAATACACAAACTGATTCAAGTGAAACCCAGACATTCTATTCGCGAGCCTGTTGAAGAAATTGATGCAAAAACATTGAAAAAGGAACCAAAATACCAATGTCAATATTGCAATACATCACAACAGAATCTAGAGACACACATAAAGACCTCACATTCCACTGAACCCCTTATTTTCAGATGCCGTTTCTGCGACAACAATTACCACAAATTCTCATCTCTAAAAGATCATGTCTACAAAATTCACAAAGTTCGAAAAACCATTCCTTGTGATGACTGCGATGCTACTTTTACTCTGCCATGTCGTCTAAGGGAGCATAAACTGAAAGCGCATTCTGATGAGAGAAACTTTGTCTGCACATTCTGCACTGCAAGATTCAAATTGAAAAGTAATCTTAAGTTGCATATGCGTGTGCATTCGAGAGAAAAGAGATACAAATGTGAATTTTGCGAAAAGGTTTATTTAAAGAAATATATTATTTAAAGAAATATATTAAAGAAATTGATTCTTTTTAGGCATATGCTCACTATTCGGATTGGAAAACTCATCATATGTCACACACGGGGAATTGGAAATACAACTGCGATGTTTGTAACAAGGGCTTTTATAAACCAAGTGCTCTAAAAATTCACCAAAAAATTCATTTATTACCGTAAATAATTTTTTAAAATAAAAAAGAAAAAATCATATTAAATAAAATTTCAACGTTCTTTTAAAGTCGCCAATTATATGACAGTCGTTACCTTCTGTCAAACTTCAGACATTTTTTTCGTCAGATTTAAATTTAAGCAAGTTCTGAAGAATTTTACCTGCAATTCGTTTTATAAAATGATGTAAAATTATTAATTAAAACATAACTTTTGTTCTTAATACTTTGCTGAGATAATTCATAGTGTCAAAGTAGTTTTAAGTTATAAAACATCGCATCATCCTATTTCAAATTACCGTGAAATAAAAATAACAATGACGCTTTTGTAGCAAAAAAATATCGATGTACTGATAAAAATGAATTACATATTCATATTTATTTTAATTGGATTTACAACAACGGGAGCCAAGGCCAATCCTAAGACGTTTTGTCCCGAACGGTGCACATGCCGAAAAGCAGGAACGTCAAGCGATACAACCAGCACAGCGGATGGTAATAAATATTCTTTTGATGCATGTTTATGAGATATTTCTTATTTTTTTTTTAATTTTTAGGCAAATCTTTTGAAAATGACGCTGATATCGATTCCGGGTGGATAGTGAAATGTGGTGGCACGGAGACAAACAAAATTATCAGCATCAAAGAGATTCAATTTGGGGAAATCGAGGATCAAATTGCTCATCTGTAAGTACATATTTTTTCTGTTCATGTACACGTACATTGTGTAGAAAAGCGTTTCTTTGATGTGCCGCTTTTCTTTCTGTACTGTGTGTCGGAAGTGATTGATCGAAAATCAACACCAAATTTTCTAATTTATTATTTTTATATTCTTTCAGAGACATGAGTAAAAATAAAATATCCTATTTGGAGTTTGAAAACTTTTTGAATATGTCCAACTTGAAAAAGTTAGATTTGAGCTTCAATGCCTTGCGTGAAATCGATGAAACATCATTAGGAGAGTTGCGATTGCTGGAAAAACTTAAGCTGCGGAATAATCAAATTGAACACATTTACCAGGGATCATTTGATGGATTGCATTCTCTTAAAATGCTAGATATCTCGGTGAATCCACTTGCTTGCGATTGTAATTTGTTATGGTTAATTCCGTGGTCGCTAAACATGAGTGTTAAGTTACCACAGAAACCAAAGTGTGCTAGTCCACTTGCATTTAAGGACCAATTTTTGAGCAAGTTGAAAGTGGGAGAGGATTTGCACTGTGAATCACCGCTGGACAGATCAATTCAACTGATTCCTGACACACCGCAATTGATATTTGAAGGTGACTCTTTGACACTAAGATGTCGTGCACCCAGAATCGCCGCTGGTGGTATTCGCGATTCGGAGGACCTACATTCTACACATCACTCACCAGTATTTTGGGGTTGGTCAGAAACTATTATCTCCCCAGATTCAATTCAAGATATAGTTTATCATGATCCTGAGGCAAAATTTACCTCTGTCACAGTCGAATTGGGACCATCATCCGACTCGGGATTAATCGATTCAATTATGAGAATACCGTTTGCTACACGAAACCATTCAGGAACGTATGATTGTCGACTTAAGTCAGACAGCACACTTTTATCGAGGAATGTGACTGTCTTGGTAATTTCTAACAAAACGCAATACTGCATGCCTGAAGTGACAAAAAGTAATAAGGGTGTTTACTCGTGGCCAAAGACAATCAGAGGTACTACGGTTGCACTTCAGTGCCAACATGACGATGGTAGTGGCGCTTCTGCTCAAAATGTGTGTAATAGTCAGGGCTCTTGGGAAGCACTCAACGTAACAACTTGTCCATATGTCATGGAGACAACACGATTATTACAACAATTTTCCACAGTGAATTTGACTGAAGCGCGAGGCAGTGTCGTAGATAGTGCAAAAAAATTAAGCAACTATACAGGAACACAAATATTTTTGGGACAATTGACAGATCCAATGGATCTGGTTTTCTTATCTAAGACAATAACTAACTACCTTGCCTTTGTACACGAAGAACCCGAATTAGCTAAAACTCTGCTGGATATCATTTCGCAAGTCATGAATCTCAATCGGATAACGTTGCAACGAGCTCAAGCCATTGATTTGACTTGCAATAAATTTATTGACGCAGTCGAATACATTGGGCTTATAAATCCCTTGATAGTGCAGCCCAATCATGCAATAGACATGTTTATGATTCCAAGTGAAAATTTCCATGGCATAACTTGTACTTGGATAAAAATCAATCAAAATCGACGATCATTGGATTGTGTCACGCCAAATAATTACCATACGATCCCTTTCAATGAACGTACCATCGAAGCATCTATCCAACTACCTACTACAATGCAACTACATTCCACCTCCATTGATAGTCTGTTAATTACTGTTTTTCGCAACAGCTATCTGTTTCCACAAAATAAAACAAACACTCTCATAACATCTGCAGTGATTGGTGTAAAGTATAAAAATCTTGTTGGCAATTTGACGGAGCCGATTCACATCATGCTACGTCCAAAACCATATCACAACGAAAAGAGTGCACCACGTCCCGTTGTGTGGGATCATGAACTTGGTGTTTGGTCAAATCATGGCTGTCAACCTGTACAAATGTCCTACGTTTCTGGAATGTTTGCCTTCACATGCAACAGATTCGGCTATTATGGCCTAATACAAAACATCAATTATCTCAATGATTTTGACGATGAGCGTGCTGGCAAAAAATTTAGACTATCGCCACCGGGATTTTATGTTGGAAGCTTCATACTATTCGCTTGCTTATGGATAAATATAATAACGTATGTGGTAGCTGGTAATATGATACATATGTCGCGGCGAATAAAGCATTCGTTAATTAATACATGGATTGCTTTATCAGCTCTTGTATTCTTTTTTACTGTGGGTATATATCAAACGGAGAGCTTTGACATCTGTCAAGTATTTGGTATCGTTCTGCATTATTTATCTCTATCAGTCTTATTGTGGATAACGGTAATATTTTCACAATTTCTCAAACGTTTTGCCAAACCAACACGTCTGCCAGAAGAACTAGCAGAAGCGCGACGAGAAAAGAAACCCATATCAGGATTGTATTTTGTTGGATGGGGAATTGGATTAATCATATGTGGTTTATCAGGTATTTATTAATTATTTTTTTTGTGCAAACATTTTCAATTCTTACTCTTTATTAATTTTTAGGTGCTATCAATATGGAGGAGTATGCAAGTTATCATTTCTGTTTTATGCGAGCCGGTCCAGCTATCAGTGCTATATTTGTTCCTACTCTAGTAATACTTTCATACATCGTAATCACAGCTATGCGGATACAATTTAGTTTGAAAGTTCGTGAAGTAAGCCTAAACATGTCAGAAGGTGCTCAAATGACAAACGAAAACACCGACCTTGAATATGATCGGCGAAATGGCATGAACCGTAGCACGAGTATGAGTACACAACGAACAACTGGAGGCCATAGCGATGACATCGAACACTCGCTACGTGCTCAGATAAAATCTCACGTGATTGTCCTGGTGCTTGTGCTTGGAACATGGATTGTAGGCGCTGTTGCAGTTGCCAGGCCATTTTCTGAACATTTGTTGTTTGACGAGGAAATTTTTAGCATTGCTTATGCCATTTTATCAACCATATTGGGCCTATTTATATTATTCTTCTTTGGAATAACGCGAGCAGACGTTCGTCTGATATGGAGCACGATTAATTGTAGATACAAAGGAAATAGAGGCTACACATGTCGTCCTGCAAATATGGTGATGTTTACAAAGTCTGACTACAATACGGGAGGAAATCTATCAGGAGGAACTTTAGGAGCGACAACTGCTCCAACTGTCGTGTATCAAGCTAACATATCTCGTTCGAACAGTCAATGTTCCAAAACACGGCCCGTAAGTATTACTAATGGATCTCTGAAGAAAGACGACTTAGTGATGATGCACCGACAGCAATTTGTTCACAACAATAACTCAATGGGTACAATGGCATCTCGTTTAACAATAAACGAATCGGAAACAAATAACTCCGAGATATTTTACAATCCGAATCAAAGTCATGTTGCGAGGAAATTTTTTAGAAAACAAAAACGTCTTCAAAAACAAAATAATATAGAGATTCAGCGAAGACAGGAACTTTTCGCTGGAGATGCCAGCAGTGACATTTCATCGGTTATGGGTTGTCCAGTAAAAATGAGTGGTTATCGAAAAGCCAATTACAGTGAGATGCTTGGGTCTGGGACAAAAGTAAATAATACAAATATAAGTATGAACCATAAGATGATACAAGATTCGTATAATAATAAAGAGACACGAAACCAATTTGTTGGACATCATTCGTTATTATCAGAAAGCGATTCGGAATTGTTTATGAATGTATGTCACGATGGACTTCGGCTCGCTGGTAAAAAAGTTAACAATCTTGAGTCAAATATGAACTTTTATTCGAGCATTCCGGAGGAAGATCAAAGTCCACATGAAACAGATACACTCAAAATGGATGACAAGCAAAAAAGGTCTCCTTTAGTGGAAATTCCGGAAGAAGAAGCAAGTATTGGAAGTCCACTTAAGCAAGTATTGGATAAGCATCGAAGCGAAAGCCCGCAGTACGTAAACTCGCCAATCCGGAGACAAGAGACAGAAACCAAACAAGAGCCAACATATTTTGAGTTAGAGCCTGTTAGTTCTAATGGTCTAGTTTTAACACTAAATAGTCCGTTATCAGCTATGAATACTTGCGGCTTGCCGGTGTTGCAAAAATCACCTTCAGGCTCTGTGAGAAGTAGTGATTCACTTAATGACTCCCTCAATACAGTCATGAAATTAGAGAAAGGAGAAGCATATGTGTCAGCAGCATATGAAATAACAAATCATGTGACCGTTAAGGAAGGAAGTATGCACGTTTTTGACAATCATTTATCAAAGGACAAATGGAAGAGTTTAACTGACCTTCCAACCATCAAGAACAATCAAGAAATACTGTATGAGGAGACAAAGACAAAGTCAATTTCTTGTGCAGATCTAATTAACGACGATATTATCGAAGAAGTTATAACTGCAGTCAAAAATCCTTCGGAAATTCATCAGAGTCCCAGTAGGGAAGCATCTAAAACTTGCGAAAATGATGAATTTCCGGCGCCTCCTCCCGCAGAACAACTCCAACAGGATTTTTCAGACTATTTTAACAACGTCAAATACGATGTACGCACTTCGAGTCCTACTAATTTTAGCGAGCTATATCAAAATTCTGTTATCTCCATTCAATCGACAGACTACTATGCACCTCCCGAAAACGAATTGAATATAATCATGGCAGCTAATCTCAATTTTCAAATTAGCGACGATGAGGATGATAGTGAGGATGCAAACTGTTCGCAAGACTTTCTAATAACTCACCAAAGTCATCCGGACAGTGACGCATTGAATGAAAGTGGGTCAATTGATGAGCTTTATCAACAAATTAAATGTAATTCAAATTGGAAACGAAAAGATGGAGATCACGAAGATTTAATAAATGAAAACAGTGCAAGTGAAAGTAGCTGTCGATCGTATCATCATTTGAATGATAAGTAGATATTAAATTTTAGGAAAGATTACTTAAAAAATGCATTTATAGATTTGTAAGAATATTTATGAGATAATTTTAATGAAATATTTGCCTTCCGATTTTTGCATTTTACGCCAATCAATCAGTATTTTCCGGTTTCTCAAATTTTTTAAAACGAATGACTGTGTATTGTCATTTATTTACAATTTGTTTTTAAACACTTTTTTTTTCTTTCGTGTTACAATAATTGAGGTACAAACAATTAGATTAAGTTTAAGATGTAAATAAATAAGTAATTTTTTTCGTATATATTTTATTAAGATGAATTTTAGTGCTATACTTACTGTTAATTAATCAAATAAAAATGACTTATACAATGAATAGTTTAAGTGTATTCTTGTTTGACACTCACCTGAAAATAAAAGAAAAAATTATTGTAATTAATTCTATTTCTGAAGATTCCTTTACAAAGCGATTAGGAAATTTAATTTATTTCGATTTTCATGTAAAGAGGATTTTTTTTATTTTATAATTAGGATTTTTGCTCAAAAATGACTGAGTTGGGACAAAAAGGTTTGATTTTTCTTCAAAAAAATTAAAAATATTATAGAAACTCTAAACAAATCAATATTTTATTCAGTCAAAAAAGTATGATCATAAATCACAACGATTATTTTATGTCTCGTGTTCCCTTTCTATTGTTGGTGAATTTTCATCTACAACAACAATTTTTACATCCATGTCTGCATTCTCTGGAATTTCGTCATCTGTGCATACTATTTCTGCGCGAAGCTTTGATTTGTCTATGTGTGGTTTGCCCTTATGGAATTTCACATGTGTGTCCAAGGCCGTTTTCTTCACAAATCCTTTTCCACAATCCGAGCATTTGAAAGGATATTGGCCAGTGTGAATATATCGATGTCTTTTCATATCTGTGTAATGTCCGAAGCATTTGTCACAAAAATCACACGCATATGGCTTGGATCCCGTGTGAACTCGAAGATGATTCCGCAAATTGTCTTTTCGTATGAAAGTTTTATTGCAAATGTTGCAAACAAAGTTTTTAATATTCAAATGAACGTTCATGTGTTCCTTCAGCTTGCTAGGAGTTATGAGGATGTCACCACAAATATCACACTTGTACTTTGGCTTAGTGGTGTGATGCCGATGGTTGTGCGAATAGTAGGCATTTGAAGTGGCAAATGACATATTGCAGGCTTGGCAATTGTAGGATGGTGTGTCAGAGGTGTGAATATTGATATCGTGTTGTTGTAACAGTTCTGCAGATAGGAAATTTCTGCCACATTTCGTGCATCGATTCTGCTTCCGGATGGGAATTTCAAAGTGACTGTAGTATTGGTCCATGCGTTCAAATTGACGATTGCAGTAAACACAAATCATATTTTTCGGATCGAACTTCTTATCTGTTGACATACCGTGACCATTTAGCATGTGCTGAGACCGTTCCGACTCGGATGTTAGTGAGGTGGGACATTGACAACACGGAAAGAAATTAGTTACACGCGACAACGTGCTTGTGTCGATTCGATTACTTTTTTGCTTTGGCAGGTGTTTGCTGCTGGTTCTTCGTTCTTTTGATTTCTTACGATCAACAATCACAATCGGCATATTTGATTCAATGGTTTCTTGCTCCAGTTGTCGCGCTACTTCCACCGCTTGTACCTCTAGCGTGTCAAATTCATGTGTTTTTGAGTGCTCCAAGAGATCTTCGTTAGTTGCGAAGCACTCGAAGCAATTTTCACACGTTTTGTGATTATACACGTCGATCGTGTTGCCAAAATGAGTACAACAAAATCGACATTGATTAACGTCCGGCTCCGTATTCAAAGGTTGGATGGTGTGTTCATTTTGACAATGGGAACGTAATTCTTCCTCCGAGGTGAAAACAAATGTGCACATGCAACAACTGTATTCTAGCATTTGCAGATTTTCCCCTAATTGCTCCTCTTCTGTACATTCCTCAATTTTATATAGTACTTCGTGTGTGTCTCCAAAGTCCGAGAGTAATACTTCCACTTCTTGTTCTTCGGTTGCTTCCGGAACGTCCTCTGTTCCTAAAACCTTTTCATTTGGTGCAATTTTTCGTTGTACATTTTCTTTTGTGTCCTGCTTTTGTAGTTTTTGGCCTTCTTCTCGTGGTTTCAAAGCTCGAACCAGATGTTCAAATGTTCTGTTAGAGTCCAAAATCAATTCGCGAAAGTAATTAGCTTCTAACAGTCGATTCAGACAGTCTTTACACATGTTGGCAGGCACATTTGGACCATCAAAAAACTGAAAATAAGTTGTTTAGTATTTTAAATGCTAAGTAGATTGTTTTTATTACGAACCTGACTTTGCGTCAATTTGTAAATAATTTCTTTATGTAAACGGCTTATTCGGTTATTTACTGTGTCATCTTCCTTGAAACATATTCGGCACGCAGTAACCGGTATCTCGCTAGACATTTTGGAAAAACTTTTTCCTGAAAAGCTGGCTTGTTTATGATTTCGTTGAGTTTTTGTTTTCGTGTTTGAGTGTCGCCAATACAATGTTTTCGTAAAAACAAACATATTTGAAAAATAGTTTGAAATAAAAATGGAATCAAAAGTTGACAATAAATATTGCCGGCTTTGCTTCAGGAGCTCTAAAAGTGATAAAATGTTTGCACTTGATCAAATGTATATTGTGCTCATCAAGTTGTTAGCTAGAACCAATGTAATTTTGAGCGGCAAAAGTTACATTTGCTCGAGTTGTGCGAATGTATTGATCATGGCCAATATGTTTAGAATTAAAATTATTGAAAGTAATGCCGTATTTCAAGAGCTACAAGAATCTAAAATCGAAGCATTCGAAATGGAGAATTTTTCGAGTCAACCTTTCATTCATAGAGAAGACACTGATTACAGTCATTACGAATGTCTCAACGAAGATTTGGAAGACTTTTCACAACAGCTCACCGACGAAGATCAATCAAATGAAGATATGTCAAAAGAAAAAAATGTCGAAGGGACTCAGACACCACTCATTACTGAACTTTCCGAAAAATATCCAAGCAGTGACTTTGATGATTCTGATTTCGAATGTAGTTCAATAAAGTTTGGAGAACCGTTGAACACTCCATTCTCACACACTTATCTAAAATGTTGCGAGTGCCAGTTCAAATGCATAACTACGGCTGAAATGCAGCTGCACGTGGAAATTGTGCATCGTACCGTTAGTAACGTCTGCAATATGTGCAATAAAAGTTTTCAAAATGTTAAAGGAGTCATGGCTCACAAGGATGTTGTCCACTTCGCACACATTTCATACTCAATCAATGCGCGGAAAACGAAAAAAAATTTATGTGACATTTGCGGACTGCTTGTGCGAGATATTAAATTCCATCGTGATATGCATACGGGAACGGACACCAACTTCATTTGTCATTTTTGTGGGCACACTTCGAGAGATAAACATAAGCTGAAGCTTCACATCTTTGGCCGGCATACCAATATCAAGAGATATAAATGTAAATTCTGTGAAAAAGGCTTTAGCTACCATCCAGATAGGGCAAGGCACGAAATAAGCAGTCATACGAAGGCATTCAAGTTCATTTGTGGCATTTGTGACAAGGGATTCACGAAAAAGAATTTCCTGACGGCACATAAAAAGAGACATGATGAAATCTTTTTAAATTAATAAACTTAAAATGAATATTTCCTAACGTACTTTTTCATTCAAAACTAAGGTGTCGCCTATATTTGATAGTCGCTTATCACGCCAAACATTGATCTGAAAACAAAGTTTGTTTTTTGTGTTTTCGTTTCCAACTTGATTCGTTTCAGCCATCGATAAAATAAGCATTTTAAAATGGATTGCAAGTATGAATTTTGCCGCATATGCTTCCAATGTACTCCTGACCTGCTCGATCTAAATTCGTTCCTGCCCGTTATCCGTCTTCTAGCTCAGACAAAAGTAAGTAACGACTACTTTAACAAAAAAAAAAAAAAAAAAAAAAAAATATTAAGTTGTTTTTGTATTTTATTTCAGATCCCATGCGAGGACGAGAAATCCAGTAAAATTTGCAGCTCATGTGCCAACTGTGTTATTATGGCTAATTTATTTCGTATGAAAGTAATCGACAGCAATGGAAGATACCGAGAGCTTTTGAAGATAGATCTTATCAAAAGAGAAGCAGAAGACGAAGAGACACTAGATAATATTGAGCTAGAAAATTCTGAAATAATCGAAGAAAGGTCAATACGATATGACGAACAAGAACAAGTGGCTGAGAATTATATGCAAGTCGAATTTTTGCAAGAAGACGACGCGACTGACGAAGAAGCGAATCAAATCATTGAGCAGTTTGAAAAAATACCCCTGAAAAAGGAGTTAGAGAAAGACGAAAAGACAAAAGTCCCACAAAAGAATCAAACAAAAAACAGAAACACGAAATCCTGCAACTTTTTTTCTCAATTTGAGAATTTTTCGGAGCCAATTTGTTTCATATGTACTGAGCCGGCTTTAAAGAAAAACTCATTTTCTCCATACAAGGACACACTAAATCGTATCGTACCTGTCCATCACTGTGGTGATGTTGATTATGTCTGCCAGAAATGCATGAAAAAACTAGACGATTCAAAAGGATTTTTCGCCAAACTAGACAAGGTGAAAAAAATCACGATAAAGAGCAACTGTTGTCAGTTTTGCTCATCTAAAGTATCGCAATCAAAGAAAACATCTAACAAAAATTCAATTGACGTATTTAATTCCTTGCACAATAGTGGATATAACGTTACAATTGAAGAAAATGCTACAATATGTAGTAATTGTGTACAACTCCTTACACGAATTCGAATTTTACGAAACTCCTACAACGCAAAGGAAAAATATTTGGCCAAACAATTGAATAAAAACAAGGGTAGGACTCCAACGAAAAAACGACCACGAAAATCTAAAGCAGCGAATGATCAGTCGGAAAACTATGAGGGTATGACAGATAGTGAAACAACTCTTTTAGAGCCATCTCCAAAACGAAGAGCAAAAAGACGACTGCGAATAAAATCTAATCCGAAGTATGTTGAGCCAGATCCAAACGAACCTGTACCCGAAGATTATCAATGTCACATGAGTGACTTTGAAGAAATCGAGTCCGACACTGACATACCGGAAGCTCCTTTCCGCTCTCCGCTCAATGTACCCTTCCAACACAAATATTTAAACTGCCCAGAATGCAGTATGAAATTCGTCAATTCGTGCGAAATGGATTTGCACATTGAGATAGTGCATGGTACTACAGATGATGTCTGTAATATTTGCCACAAGGCATTTAAAGACGTGAAGACCGTCAAGGAACACAAAATTTCATGTCACACAGCCGATTTTTCCGCCTTTAATTTCCGAAAACTTTGTGATATATGCGGATTGGCGAAGCGAAAGTTTGATAACCATTATGTCATTCATTTTGATGTGCGTGCTTTCAAGTGTCAGTTGTGCAGTTGTGATTACAAAACGAAAGCCAGTCTGGAAGATCATATTCGCACTGTTCATATGGGAGAAAAACGGCACAAATGTTCCTACTGCGACAAGAGATTTAGTTATGCGGCAGATAAAGCAAGGCACGAGATTGGCGTTCACACCAAAAAGTTCAAGTACATCTGTCAATTCTGTGGAAAATGTTTCCTAAAGAAAAATTTCTTGACCACTCATCAAAAATCGCAACATGCTGAAATGCTTCTACAAAGTCTCAAGGAGGAGGCTGACATTTAAAGATTAAATATGATACCAAAAGTAAAAGTTTTGTAAATAAATGTTATACAAATTCTTCAATCAAAATAATTTCATTTTTTCTATTTTAGTTTTTTATAGTGGTGCAAGCAACGTTTTTTTTTCACAAATCCTATAAAATTAAATTTAAAATTTAAAAAACTGAGGTCAAGGGTCTGAATTAGCGTTTACCTCTCTGACAAATTATACAATTGTATGGCCTTTCAAGGAACCAATTTGTTTTGAAAGCTCTTTGTTGATTTTAAAAATTTAGATTTAACTTATGATAAAAGCTTCACCTCAATTTTTGACAAATTTGTGACTAATGAGCATATTCAGAAATGATATTTATAAGGCATCGCAATTTCTGATGCACAGCCATCAGGATTTTTTCAAAAATTTTTCTTTCATGTTTGGGAAAAACAGTCTTTTTTTCAAATTTGTAAAATTTATCGGCTACTTAGTGTCCCCAATACTTGTCAAAACACGATGTCATTTAATGTTTATTTTGATGTTTGAGAAAAACATTCAAACAGAATAAATAATATTCTAAAATAGAATTATTTGATGAATTATATATAAATCATATCCCTAAAATGTGAGCAGAAATGGAAGGCAATGAAGGAAAACTTGAATTAAATGAATATTGCCGCATTTGTTTAAATCGCACAACAGACTCGCTGGATAAAATGTTCGAATTGAATGTTTTTCTTCCTGTGATTCGTTTAATTTCTCAAACAAAAGTAAATATTCTTTTGTGTTTTATGTTCAAATTAACTTAATTTTTTGATATTTCAGTTATTGCAAGACTGCAATACTCCCAGCAAAATATGTGGATCATGTGCCAATGGTCTAATTCTTGCCAACATTTTCCGTATCAAAGTTATTGAAAGTAATGGAAAGTGTCGAGAGCTACTAAAATCTCTCCATAGAGGTACTACGACGGATAATGAGGAGATAGTTGAGCATGTTCAAGAAAATATTGGAAAAGTGAACACTAAGAGAAGAGATTTCTCTTTGCAAGATCCCGCCAGTATAATCAAAGTAGAGGTTCAAGAAGAGGATTTAATGCTGGACAGTGATGCAATGCAAGAAAGTCGTGGCGAAGATACAAAAGAGAATGTGAAAAATATGTTGGAACCAGATAACATAAAAACGTGTTTAATTTGTTCAATAGTTCTCAACGAAGATATCTCTGTGAAGCCTTACAAAATGACATTGAGCAAAATGATTTGGATGAAGGAGATTGAAGATAAAAAATCGATTTGTGCGAGTTGTGTGGATATTACAGTGTCTGCTGAAAAGCTGATGGAAATTCGAGAAAAAGTTAGGAATGTTAAAGAAGAAGGTGGCAACAAAAGGGAAAAAAGCCAAAACGAATGTCAATTTTGCTTGATTAATGATGTCTTCTCTACACGAACTCCCAAGTATTTGGTAAACAAATTCAATTTGATGCCAATGTGCAAAGAGAATGAGAAGAACAAAATCAGCTCTGACGCCAAGTCATGTAAGGAATGTATGAAGCTTCTAAAACAAATCTATTCGTTACTAACTCAACATTTCAAAGGACTGAAAATGTCCGAAGACACCATAAAATCGTCACAAACAAAAGAAAAAAGTGATCCTTCATGTGAAAGAATGGATTTTGCACTGAAAAGTAAACGAATTACTAGTAAACGAATTAAGGTGGCTCCAAAAATTGTAGGAAAAAATTCATATTCTTCTGAAGTGTCTGATGAGGAAGCGGTTCCACTGTCGAAATTTGTCAAACGGCGTAAAAGAAAATTAAAACTACGTCCAAAGCCAAAATATGTGAAACCAAATCCACGCGCGAGCTTCCCGGAAGACTATCAGTGTCATATGAGCGACTTTGAGGAGGACGAATCTGATTCTGGAGTCACGACACCACAAATGGGCGAACCATTAAATCAGCCTTTCAAACACCGGTACAAACAATGCACAGAATGCAAAATGAAGTACATAACTGACTTCGAATTAGAGGTGCATTACGATGTACAGCATCGAACAAAAGGTGACATATGCGAGCATTGTAATAAGAAATTTATAAACTTTGTCGGAGTAAAAGCACACAAGCACAAAGTACATTTTGCAGACTGCTCATCTGTTTCGCTATTCCGAGAGCTGTGCGACATCTGTGGCGTACTAACAAAGACCCTGGAGGAACATCAATCAATTCATTTTGATGCTCGTCCATTTGTGTGTCACCAATGTGCACACAGCTCAAAAACGAAAGACTTGCTCGCGGCACACGTAAGAGCCATGCATACTGGTGAAAAGCGATACGGTTGCAAATATTGCGAGAAACGTTTCAGTTACTCTGCTGACCGTGCTCGTCATGAAATTTCTAGTCACACCAAGCAGTACAAGTATGTTTGTAGAACGTGCAATAAGGGATTTCTTAAGAAAAACTTTCTTACATCACATCAAAAGACCCACGAAGGTACATTCCTGGATGAAATGTAATTATGCAATACCTATTTTGTATTTAAAAGATGAAAACCGACATGATATTTTATTTTAAGTAAAAGGTTTTTTTACTACTCGAATATTACAAAAATATCTATTTCGCCCATTTTCTCCTCAAACCTGCAGTTTGGTCAAACAGCGCCGGATTTCTGAATTCTCCTTTCATGTCTAGAACATAAAACAAAGCTCTATTTTTCACCTTGATTGGTAATGTGGCCTTTGCAAACTCTCTCGACTCGACTGCAGAAATGCAATTGATTGGAACCTTCATAATTCTATTTTCGCCGAAAGGTGCATATGTTACAAAGGATATTGCGTTTCCACCTTTGTTCAAAACCAAGTATCTGACAGACCTCAGGGTAAATGTCCAGGCAACAGCCAATATTCCCCATCCCATAAACAAGCACATTGCAGCAATTGAATTTCTGTATTTGTTTTCTCCCAAGTTTATTCTCTCCCAGAACCTTAGATTTTCCGTGTCTTCCTGTGGGACAGGTGCATCTCTCAAGGTTGTGTAACTGAAGTGACTGAGATAGTTCCAAAAGCCAAATTGTACAATGGCAAATATGTTGATCAATTTGAAAAACCGAGGATTTTCGTATTTGTAGAGAATCACGTCCTTTGCAACATTGGTGTTCGGATCCAAGACTACACGATTAGAAAGAAATCGTGACGGTGCTTTGAAAACTAATGGAACTCTTTGGCAGAAAAGACGAGTGTTTATCAGTGGAAATCCACTGTGGCACACATTTAGAATTCGATTCATTTCAACTAAACTTTTTTCATTGATATTTATATTTAACTCTATTCATATTTCACTCTTGAGCGACAATCAACCAAACAACTGATTGTCGTTTTACAGTTAGGGTATTCCAAAAAACTTTTTTGTTTTGCTTTTTGAAAGCTGGAAATGGGGGATATACAACATTACTTGAAATATATTTTCTATTTTGCACAAACTTTTATAGAAAAATAAGAATAATTGTGTTACTTCGTCAATGTTTTGGTTAGAATTTTAAGTTTTTTTTTTAAACATTTTTATTTATAAAAAATCACTAAAATTTTGTCACAACACATTGGATTAAGAAAAGTTTTCAAATAAGATCATATTGCAAAACAAAACAAGTAAAACAAAGTTCACTGGAGACGCAGCTTAGTTTCATAAGGAAAAGTATTTCAAAACCTATAAAAGCTATATATCTATTCCTCGTTCTAATTTATGACAAAAAACTTTGGGGGTGGAATCGCAAAACAATTATAGATTTTGGAATACCCTTAGGTTGTCCAATGAATCTCAAACATATGTAAAGATAACGATTGTGAACAACCTAACGAATCATATGGTACCTATCATTCATCATGATTTTGAGATTTGTTCACTTTGTCAGATAACGGCGAGGAAATTAAACTAAATTTGGCACGTAATGATAGAAAATAATATTCGAGTAAAAGTGTTGTTTTTTGCAAAAGCACGAGAATTGGCTGGAGAAATTACGGAAACGCAATTAGAGCTTCCATTTCAAGAGCAATATTGTTGCAGTCACCTTTTGACCCTCATTTGTGATAAGTACAATTTGAATTTGATAAAGCACAGCGTCATTCTAGCAGTAAACGAGGAATATTGTGACGACTTGAGCAATTTTGTTAGTTTGAAAACGGGTGACGAAATTGCGATCATTCCTCCACTGAGTGGTGGCTAATCAACGAGACATTATTTAAAATAACATTTTATTTTCAAATCAAAAAAAAAAAAAAACAAGATGGATCATGTTAAGTTAACGCATGATAAGCTCGATATCAATACTATCAACGAACTGATTTGTGACGCTGAATGTGGTGCAGTTTCATTTTTTGTCGGTACTACACGTAACAATTTCGAAAGTAAAAAGGTAGGTATGCGTAAAAAAAAATTGTAATACTTGGAAACGTTGATTGATATTTTAAATTTTATTTTAAGGTGATTTCTTTGGAATATGAAGCATATGAAGGAATGGCATCAAAAGTAATGGATCAAATTTGTCTCGAGATGAGGCAAAAATGGACGGACATCAAGCACATTGCAATTTTTCATCGACTGGGATTGGTACCAACAAAAGAGTCTAGTGTCATAATCGGTGTCAGCTCACCACACAGAGCTACTAGTCTCGAGGCAGTTGCTTTTGGTATAGATGAGTTGAAGAAAAAGGTTCCGATTTGGAAGAAAGAAATATATGAGGGAGACACAAAGTCAGAATGGAAAGAAAATAAGGAATGTAAATGGAGAACGAACGAGTTAGAACAAGATTTTTCCAACAATAATGCTATTTAAATTTAATAGTAAACTTTTTAATTTGTACCCAAGTTATTTTCAGAGAAATACAGGTTTTTTAATATATATTTTTAGATAATCATAGTTCACAATCTTCATCCGGGTGATGTGATTTTACATGCGCTGTTAAGAAATTCTTTTTTAAACAACATTTTCCACAAAATTTGCATACATATTTAAATTGCTTTGTATGCACGGCAATTTCATGCCTTCCCCTGTCAGCCGAATAGTTGAATCCTTTACCACAATATTTACATTTGTGCTTTTTTTCACCCAAATGAATCGCACTAATGTGACTTTGCAATCCGAATTTGGTTTTTCCCGCATAATTGCAATGTTCACAGTGGTATGGCCGTGTCCCCAAATGTTGCACCAAATGGTCATCAATCCTTTTCGTTAAAATGCCACAAATTTCACACTGACTTTTGTAGTCGAATGTTGAAAAGTGAACATAGTGCACTCTTAATTTGTGTGCCTTGGTAAAGGGAATATCCCTAAACTCCTTTTGGCAAATGTCACACACGTTGGTTGTCGTTCTGTGACTACAATCAATATGAGCTTCTAATTCATAGGAATTTACGAATTTTGCAGTGCATTCGGTACATTTAAAGAAAATTGGTGTAAACGGAGCATTTAACGGTGCACGGAAATGAATTGGAGGCATTTCTGAGTCTGAGTCTAGCTCTTCAAAGTCACTCATGTGACACTGATAGTCGTCGGGAATTGGTTTATCCGGATCAGGAATTTTATAACGAGATTTCGCACGAATCTTTATTTTCGGAGTTTTTTTAAGAGAATCCACGTGTCTTTGTGGCATTTTGTCATTACTTTCAGTACTCAAAGATCCTGACATGTCTGCTAGAATTCGAGATATAAGTTCTTTTTTAGGATCTTCGCACGAACTCACATCAATTGGTGTTATGTTCAATTCTACTTTTTGCTTCTTGTCTGTTCGTTGCGTTACATTAAGTTTTGGTTTTGGCTTATATTCTGTTATTACCTCATTTTTAATCATTTCGATTAATTTTTGTTTTTGATCACTAAACGAACTTTTTAATTTTTTCGACACTGGATTTCTTTTTGTGGAATAATTATCTCTCAAACATTTTATTTGGTTTAGTACTTGAATGCAATTTTCACATGTCTTTCCAATTTGCCGATTCCTCGGATCGTAATTTTGAGTTTGTGGCAATGATTTGAAAAGTGCAAGTGAGCTTTTGGATGTACTTAGAAGACGTGCATCTTTGATTGAACAGAATTGACAGCAATTTTTGTTGAATTTCTGTGGCTTTAAGGCTTCGCGCTTTGTAAAAAACGTTTTTAAAGCTTTCAAGTCAACTAAACATGTATCACAAAGCTTTTCTGTACTCTTCATCACATTATTCTCAATAGAAATAATTTTCTTCAAAGTTGTCTTAAATGGAGAAATATTGTTTGTCATTTTTGCTTTCTGGGAGCACATAAAACAAAGTATATCATCATTTCGAGCATCTTCTATCAACTCTTGTTTTACATTTCCTTTTACTTTATGCGTTTTTTTATTTTGAGAAGTTTCCGATTTTGCCTCATCACCAGAGTCGAATAGAGAATCATCCAAGAATTCAACATGCATTTCATTGTCAACGTCGGACATTCGCTCATCGTCTCCATCATTATTTCTTTTGGCCACTTCCAGTGCAACCGACTTTTCATTGATGAATTCTCGGTATTTTGCATTACTTTCGATTACTTTTGCACGGAAAAGATTCGATAAAATTAATCCGTTGGCACAAGATTTGCAGATTTTGCTGGACTCTTCCCGCGGTAACTAAAATTTAAATAAACATAAACTTCATAAACGCTCTTACTTAATATACAAGTACAGTAAATTAATACCTTTGTGTTCACCAAAATACGTAAAATGGGCAAAAAGGGATTCAAATCTTGCAGATACTCGGAATTTTTGAAACAAATTCGACAATATTTCTTCATTTTTTTTGCATTAAATTTCTTGTTTACTACTTCATGAGGAGCTCATGAGGAAATCCACATGAACATATCATTTTTGACTGACTCTCGGATCACAAACCTTGTTTACTGAACTTCTTTTCGTGCAAAGACGGCAGTAAACCGAAATAACAATGGGTCTATCAATTTCATTCGTCTCATCCACAACAGCTGATCTGCACCAGCATGCAAAAAAAAAATTCCTGCCCGCCCCAGAGCACATGGGCAGGAATTTTTTTTTGCATGCTGGTGCAGATCAGCTGTTGTGGATGAGACGAATGAAATTGATGTTGTCCCGTTCCGATTCGCATTCCGACCGTTCACTCCTTCCGATCGGCGTTCACCGAGCTAAAAGACCCGAAAAACCTTTTTTTCACAGTATTTGAGACGAATTTGTGCGAAAATCAGGCAAGATGAAGATGAATTAGTGCATCAGGTTGTTCACAGCTTCAATTTTTCGCAAAAATACCAACAAAATTAACGCTATCGACTACTCGCCAGGCGGAGAATTCTTAATTTCCTGTAGGCAAAAACCTAAAAAATAAGCAATTATGACGGACTTTGATGGCCTTTGTCGATTATGTTTGAAACCGAGCTCCACAAAGATGGTAAACGTATCACATTTCGACGAGCTAATCAAACAAATTGCCCGATTAAGAGTAAGTGTGTGAAATGTAAAATATTTTTCTGTAAATAATCTTTACAAAATTATTTTTAGTTAGTGAAACATCCGATGATTCCACACAAGTTATGCTCTACTTGTTCCGGCATTATAATTGCTGCTGGCATGCTGCGGATTAATGCTGTGGAATCAAATCGCTTCTTTCTGGAATATTTGGAATCGAAACAAGAAAAACCTTTCACAGAAGAAGAAGTTCTGGAATGGGAAGCGGAACTGGAATTCGAAGAAAAACAACAAGAAAAAAAGGATGACCAAATATTGGCACAAGATATTACGGATGACATCGAAATGACTTTAGTTGGGGAATTACAGGATAGCGACGACACGAAAGATGGTGGTTTTATGATAACAGAATACGATATCAATGGATGCGAAACAAACTCTGGCTACTTCATTATTGGAGGAGATGCTAATGCAGATAATAATGTTATAACACAGGCGAAAATTGCGGAAATTGAAAATATGGAGCCTAATATTCAGCAGCAAAACAAGGAAAAAACGATTCCAATGCCACCGCCTTCGAAAAACTGTCGTCTTTGTCTCGTACAATGTACCTATTTGCCAGAGGAGAACGGAATGCAATATATGAAATCTATGGTTCGAAAAATAATGACGATGAAAAAGTTTGTGAGCAGTCCAAATGCCAGTGTTCCCGATCGATTATGTGACGATTGCATGGGAAAACTGTTGATAGCTAGCGACATCGCAGATAAATCAAAAGCTGCATACGAATTCTTTCATCCCAAAATCTCTGCAGCTAAGGCGCCATCTTTTTCCTCGACTCTTTGTTTCGTTTGTCTCACTGAATTTGATGACGAAAACGAGATTACAATTATGACTACAACCATTGAGTCCTATTTTCATCTTATCGCTTCCCGAAACTCTGCATTCAAAAAAGAGATGGACATCAAAAAACAGATTTGTCTAAAGTGTGTGCACGACCTTGAATTAACAAACACTATTCGATACAAGAATTGGAAGACTGAAAAGGTTTTGGAACTGCAGTTTGGCGTAGTCAAAACCAAATGTACCGGTCAAGAACGCCCAATGTGGATTTGGGACGAAAATAGTGATTCTGATGACGAAGAGACTAGGGATTTTACGAGTTGTTATTTGAATCCGCCGTTGCCACTAGTTGTAGACTGTCAGTATTGCATGCAACAATTTACAAGTGAATCAAAACTCAGAACACATTTGATAGATGCTCACGTACCAGTTAGTCCGGAATGTCTGCAATGTGGCCTAAAGCTCGCGAACGAACGAGGTGCAAGATTGCACTACATGAGTGTTCACATGCGCTTCGTTGAGGCAATTTGTGACATCTGTGGCAAGACGTATCACTCCGCGAACAAATTAAACAAGCATCGACTAATTCATTTTGATGATAGAAATGTAGCGTGCACAATGTGTGAAGCGAAATTCAAACGGAGAGACAACTTGAAAATTCACATGAGAGTTCATTCAGGTTTCAAGCCCTTCAAGTGCAGTTATTGCTCAAAATGCTATGCCCATCACACAGACCTAAAACGTCACACATTTTCCCACACAGGACAACATCCCTTTATTTGCAAGTATTGTAAAAGCGGATTTTGTAAAAAGGCTGAATTAAAAGAGCACGAGGAGCAACATAATCCCTTCGATCCAAATAGAAAGTTGAAAGCGAAATCAAATAATATTCATGATAAGTAATGGTTTTAAGTACAAAGAAAATTATTTATTATAATAACAAAAACTATAGATTTTTTTATATTTAGTTATGACACAATTAAATTAAACATTTGTCGATTGTCTTAATGTACAAAATGATTTTTTTCACAAAATATCAAGCCTCAAAATTATAAACTAATAAATTTTCGACATCGGGAAGAATCCGCAATATAGTTTTATTTTAAATTTTAAATACAAAAAAAAAAAACATTTTAGTTGATGTTATTGACCTTGATTATTGTACAAAATTTGGCATAATATACAAATCGTGTGCATGCAAACAAATATACCAAGATATATTGCAGTTTTTCATACATTTGGTTTATGACATAGAAGTTTTTCGTGAATCGATATAACAAAAATTTCACTGGGTGAAGGTCATGTTTCTAGGTCACATGGAGATACTTACCGATTGTGCACGGTCTGAGATTGCGGTAAGTAAATAGTAACATCGTCGTCTGAACTTGATTCACGAGAAAAATCTCGGGATGTTGTTCTCAGTATACTCGTTTCAAACATTTTTCCACAACGCAAAATTTTTAAATTTTCACTTTATTTTGGACTAATTCAAACACTGTTCTCAACTACAGTTATTTTATAATAATAATATAAATTTAATTCAAATAAGATCTTGGGTATATTCATTGGTCGTTAATTCCTTATGATATACATTTTTGTCATAGTTGTCAAGATTCAGAGTCAAGATCATTTGTACTGAAATTTTTATGGTCTACAAATCATTCGAATAATGCGAGAGAATTTGAGACAATTTTGATTTTTGTATGTGTGTGTTTATATTTTTTTTTCCTTTTTCAATTAAATCACATTTATTTCACTTGTTCCTACTAACGGTACGAAACGCTCTGTTTTTTTGAAAATTCATATAAATAAACACTTTGCCTGTTAATTATATCTTTGCAGTTATTTTTGTTTTACCGAATATTCAGTCTGTTGACCATAGAGAAATTATTCGATAAAAGGCGGCAAAATGCCTCCCTTTTATTTTGTAGTAATGCGCAATGGCATCGATGAAGATTCAACGATAACACAAACTTTGAAGGGCTCAACGATCCACGATTCAGTTTTTTTTCATCACTCATTTGCAAACACGACATTTACGATTTTTATTATATTTTTAATGTCAAACCCCAGTTTATATAATCTGTTTTTCGGACAATATTTCAATTTATTCAATTTATGATATTAAGTGCAATAACTAAAATACAGTATGAATAAGTAAAATACTTTTGTTTAATAAACTAACCTTTTGGATCTACAGAATATGTTGACATTCTTTTATTTTATAAAATTCATAGACTACTATTGCCAATAATTGTGTTTCAGTAATGATTTGGACATAAAAGGGTTTGTTTAAGGAAAGTGTTTAAGTATTTGTTCTGGGAAATAAAATGTGTCATAATGAAAATTTGTATGGAAAATAACAAAAGATTTATTTATGTTACATTGTAAGACATGCCATTGTGTTTGAGTACATTTTACAAAAATTTTCAAGTGTTCACATAAAATAATCCTAAAATGTCCTATTCTCACGTTTGAATCAACCTTAAAATATATTTCCATTGTGAGCAATGACAATGCTCTTCTAAATCAATTCAAACGTGTTATTGTCATAAAAAGAAATTTATGATAGTGGATCAATTTAAATGAATTGTCTCCAGGTTACCCGCATTTCGATCCATCCAGTAAGTTTATAGTTAGCAACGAACCTATTGAATTTGTTATCCTATTTTGAGTAGGTATCTACATCTTAGGAAATTTCTAAAGTATTACATTTAAAAATAAGTCATGTGAAATAAGTAGTTTGAAAGTGTTGTTCAGCACAAATCGAATTATGTTTCATTTCATTTCGAATTCTTGTTTTCTCAAATATAGTTGTTTTAAGTAAATTTTCTTTCTGATAAGAATTAAAAAAAAACAACTTGTTTACTAAATATTAATGGTTTCTTACGTATTTATGTAAATATTGAATGTATAATAAATCCAGAAATGAATTCTTTGATCAAATTATATTTTTCCATATTACTTTTTTTAATGACACGGATGGATTTAAATTTTACAACTAGATTTTTTTGTTTATAGAATTTCGCTATTGAACAAATTATGAACTCATTAGGTCAAAAAAAAAAAATAGGTCAAATCTTTCACTAATAGCCTTGACGACAAGTAAGCGGTTCATAATACTATCAATTAATGTCAAAGACCTCACATGACAACACATTGCTAACACATATTTGAATAAATAGATCATTGACCGCAGAGATATATTTAAAAATAAAATGATGCACAGCATCATTGGCAGTCTTAAATGCCTTTTGTCATGTTGTTATCATATGCATGGACGTGAGTAACCTTGGTTCTATATTTTATTATCACATCTCTTGTTTATTTATTTACAATAAACTGATACATTATCAGTCTTGTAAAAATAAATTGGATTTACACACGTGTGAGTATTATTGTTGTTATAATATTTAAAATGGATTTCTCTATTCTTCCATTATGAAGTTGGATGACAAAAACAATAACCGGTCTCGTTGTTTATTAAGACTTTGGATGGCATTTCGTAAACAAAAATAAAAACTATGTATACCTTATTTCTGTAATAAACCTACAAATATTTTTCCAATTCAAGCCTCAAAGGTTGCGTAAAAAACAATAACAATACGAAAAAAACGACAACCTAACTACATTTTGATGAATTGTACAAAATTTAAATCGAATAGAATCTTATGACTGTCATATTGATAACTGTTGATCCACTCTTATTTTTCTTGCAGCAACTTTCATTTTTCTGTTGTGTTTTGAATAACAAAACGACAACTTATGTAAGAGATATTTCTTCTACAATATCAATTTGATTTTATTAACATATAGGCAATAACATATCTTCATTTTGAATCAACGTGCATTCAAGACGTTTTCTTTTTGCATGGCAACGTTATTAGTTAATAGTGTGTCACTATAATCAAGTAAAAATCATCAAATAGGTTCAATCAGAATAAAAACAAAATTAATAATCTATCGTCGTACGATTTGAAAATAAAGTAATAGAAATCTGTTTTGAAATACTTGAAATGGAATTTACTTTGTGGTTCAATTTTTTTTGACTCACCTGTGGCTCATTTCACGTTTGTATCCATAGAAGTAATCATTGTGGAATTCCACAAATGAGTTTGCCATTTCGGCATCGCCAACACTCGTCTCGCTTAGAAGACGTAATTGACGCGCGGACGATCTCGCGATTGCAAGTTCTTCATCAGTATTACTTGTCACACTGTTACTTCTATCTAAAACAGCTGTTTCAGAGATGACGTCAAAATTAACATTGTTATTATTATTTTGAATACCGCTACGAGCGCCTGCAGAATTGGCACGCAAACGTAATTGTTGCGGAGTAGCCGGTGGATTTGCCGGATATAATGTCTCAAATTGGTCTTGAGATATTTCGGGCATTTTGTGGTCACAAATTAGGGCTTAACAACAATAACAATTTTGTCGAATATGTCTTGAATGAATGAGTCAACTTTGCTTTCAAAATAACAATGAACTCTTTGAACTTTCGAACAGTCAAAATCTTTTCGCTTTCGTTCGATTGTATGTTGATAGTTTATGAATAAAATCACTACTGTTTTAGTTGATCCAATATTAAAAGTAAGACTTTGATGTCACAATTAATTTATTCACAATTTTCAGAACGGTCAGTGTCGATCTTAAATCTTAACGTAACAACGTATCAAAAGTAACTGATCATTGAAAATATCAAAAATATTAATGTGGTTTGCAATGCCTTTTTATACATAGACGTTTGTATAAATAGTAGTATATAGTAAGAAATTTAAAGAAAAAGTTGATAGAGGCACGTAAACAATATTACAGCGGATGGACGTTCTTTACATGTATGATTATACATATATAGTTATAGGGAATGAATGAATGAATGAATTTAAAAAAAAATAATAATAAAATGTACTGTTAATGAAATACATATAAAATTTTTGTATCAGTAGACATACCCGTGTACTTGGGTATCATATCGGTGCATAGAAAACGACATACATTTTTGTTTTAGCAACTGAGACGTTATTTTTCTATTTAAATGTATTACTTTAGAATGCATTTTTAAACGTTAAACATGAATATATGTAATATGTATAAGATTAATGAAATAGAAAGTAACTCTAAAAGGTTTAGGACAAAATTCCATCATTTCAACAATTAAACTATGCATGAATACTCTAAACTAAAAGTCTGCTTTTAATTATGTATCGACAATTATCCATAAATCTAAAAAACACTACCATCAATATTTTTGATTTTTTGTCTATGTACTTATCGCTTATATCTTACTTAAATTCAGATTTGAATATAAAACTATTGATATATTAATAAAAATTGTAAAAGGGAAATGGTATTAATTTAATTTCATATTTGCATACCTTATCCTTAGTTGACGACAAACTATCAGATTGGTATTGGTTGTTCAATGTTTATTTAAAATATTAGATTTGAAAAGTATGACCTTGAAAGGATATCATATTGAAGGTCAATACTAGTTCTAATCATAAATAGACAGATAGGTACAAAAAGTTAATTGTTATCATTAAACAAACTATGATTCATCATTTTTCAAAAATATATGTACATATTTAGTTGTTGATCAAAAAAAAAACATCAATTTAAATTCGATCATTGCACTTTAATCAAGTTTACAAATAGTGACACTATTTAAAATAACGTCTGGTTTGTAACTGTAATAATCTTATTTATATACTTTGTCAGTGTATGTGGAAAATTTTTGACACAGTGTATATTTGTTCCACAAAATCATCTATAAAAATATAAATACGTACCTATGCTCAGCTTTTCGGTAATATTTCTTAACATTAGACAGACCACCTTCTGATGTTGGAGACGGCAGTTCAATGCTATACTCGTAATTATTAGCAAAAGGTTGATACATTTTAATTTTGTGAATTGAGGCACAGTTACACTTTTATTTGATGTTTATATAATAATTATTATGAATAATTCTGTTTTCTTATCATATAATCCAGTCGCTGGAGAGTTTCACTTTTTTATATTTTTCACATAAACGTGTTTTTATTTTAATAGATTAAACAATTGTAACATTAATAAATTTGCACAATATCAGACACATTGATTAAATTGTTTGAAAAAGGATATTTAAATGAATAAAAACTTTTGCACCGTGGAGCAACTGGCATGCAAATATTTATGTAACTTTGAAAATCAGTTTTGATAAAGTTTTGGTAGATAATAGATTTAATATTCAATTCCAATGGTCTTGAATTGCAACACTTGTTTTAAATGCAAAATATTCACTGATAAAAATATTATTCACTTTTAGCCGATGTAAACAATGAGCCAACTCACAAAATGACATATCAGAGGGGAACTCACACGAAACTCTGAAAGACACTTTTTGAGAGATTTTTTTAGCACATATATAATATTCAAAGGAAAAAAGTGTTTTTGAAAGTGTACATGTAGTGCTCAATCGTTGTAGGTAGTAGGGGAAGTAAATTTGAGTAGCAATTTTTATGCGCGCGCATGTCTTTAAAATATTTCACGAAAATGTCGTTAGGAAAATGTCTTTTTGATTTCACTCTTAAATTAATTTTTTTTTATTTTTAAAAATATTGACAGAAAAATTAGTTCAGATTCTAAATTTTTTTTGATGATATGAAAAATTGTCTTTACGTATTTATGTGCTTTACCGTTTACACGTGAATGATATATTTAACGTTCAACCACGTTTATCATATAACCATTTAATTTGATTAATTGGTGGAACATAGAGCATTATGAAGGTAATTAGGTTACAAAAAGGCGTCATTAAAAAATAAATAATGAGTTAATACTTGCAAATTTTATTTAAAAAGCGATTGTCGCCAGCATTATAAATTTTATATTGTTAAATTTTTTGACTGCATTTTGTTTCTTCTTCTAATAGTTAATACCAAACATAAAATAACAACGTAAATTTTCATAAAATATTTTGCATAAATAAGTTTGGGTGCATGATGTCAATTTATTCATTAATAAATTAACATTAGTTTTTATTTTAATAGTAAATTATTATTTATTGTTGTATTTTCATGTTTTTTCTATTAAACATGTAATTACCATGGACAGAATATTCGGAACTAATGAAAACAAATATAAATATAAAAGCTTATGTACAGGAAATTGATCAAAATTTGTTTGAAGAGGAATATTCGGAAAAAGATTAGTTGTTTATAAAATTTATTAATTGGCATTATGATAATCTAAACTCAAAAAGATGTAATATTCATTGCGAAAAACACGAAAATCTTAAATTTATAGTACCAATGGAGTAATTATTATATTATAATGTACAACTGTTTTATGTTTTGCCGATTTCGTAGTTATTAATCGAATTATTCTTATATCACACTACGGAGCTATTATATGTTCAGATTTAATACATATTTTTTTTATTACAAATGCTTTACCTAGATTTGTTTATAATTTTATTTAAAAAAATCGTGAAGCAATTTTAAAATTAAAAAATACACACTGGTTTACCATAAGAAAAAATGTTCTTAATTTTAATAATTCTATATTAATAATCTTAATGTTTTGAGAAAACAATCTTGAGAATAACATTATTTTTTGTCATGTTTTCTGTAATCTTGTTTTCTGTAATAGAACTTGTGAAATTGTTAGGTAAAATTTCTAAAGCTATGTATAAGTTTGCAAAAAAGCAATAATCCAGTACATAAGCAAAAACGAAAATGTAATTATGTTTACTTTTGTACAGATAATCTCTTAAAATCTTATAAATAAAAAAAATAAATTAACTAAGTTGTATAATGCACAAGTTTAATAAATACGAGTTATACCTAAATATATGTTGCGCAAAAATTTGGTGCAGTAAAGCATATATGCATTGTGATTGTGAAAAATCGAATTTAAAGAGCCTGAGGTCCTTTGATATTGTGAGCAGTTTTAAAAAAAAATGCAAAAAGAAACAAACATTTTTGTCAATATAAATGCCATTTTATATAGTCCAATACGAATGAGAGCGAATATTTTTTTTAATAACTCTTATAGCAAAATTCACTTTTATTCTGAAGAACAACGGATACGAAGCGCAAAATACCGCATTTTTTTCGAAATGCGGTAAAAAATGTCACTGTATAATTTAAAACTTTTATTATTTGTTGTTTTTATTATCTTTTTATCTGGGTGCTTCTGATGCAACATTTAAATATAAATAGATCAACTCGCTCACAACTTATGCAACTCACGTAAATTGGGTGCAGTTTATACATATTGCAATGATGTGAAGAGATGCGTAACTAAACTTTGAAGCGGCGACATCATTTTGTTTCATTATTTATATAATTTTTCAATGCTATTTTTAATTAAACTGTTAGAAGAAAAAAATTGTTGTAAGTACATACTTGTTACAATCACTCTTTTCAGGTTGTACACCCAAACTGTTTACACCTACTTTTTTTAGCGCTAACTACAAACACAATCTTTTTCCTATTTGAACAAGCTGCTTCTCTTCGAACTCTGTATGTATATTAAATAATAATCTCTTTTTGTGGGGGGCTTTCGCTCCATTACATCTTTATTATATTAACTTACGAGCTGTTCTGTTATGTATGTAGGTTTCAGAAGAAACTTAGTTGTGATCCATGCATACTATTAGTTTGAAATTTAAATAATAAAACAATAGCTTTGTAACATTATTAGAACACTAAGTTTTGCTTTTAGCAAAATATGTATGTCTTGATGATCTTTTCAATAAAAACGAAAATCATTTAACAAAGGCACATATTTTACACAAGTATACCTGTAGACTTTTCAATTAATTTTAAATTTATGTTTTAATGAATATTTCTATTGACTTTTGGTTTAAAGATAGCTTTACTTTATTCGATAATAAATTATTTTTTGTTTTGATTATTTTTGAAAAACAAAATATGTTCCATCCCTGAAAAATCTCAGACAAAATTATTCGGAAATAAAGAATGTCAAAATTAATAAAATGCTATATCTAATTAAAGCTGAATATTTCGTACAAGTTTGCAGCAAAACCAAATGCTCTGACAAGAAATATTACTTACTGTTCATATGTTTTGATGAAAGATAATCAAGGATGACAGGTAATCGAAATACAAGACATTGAATGAGTTCGGGTAGTTGAGGTATTCGATATGTGAATATATCGTATCTCATTCTACAAATTTTTTACGCGGGAAGGATAATACTTTAATTTTCTGATTATTGTTTTTTATTTTGTTTAAAAAAAACTGTGATTTGTCTAATGAATATGTTTGATATCAGAAATTGCCTAAATTTTCATCCATTTTCTAAGTAGAATTCAACAAAAAATATGTAAAAAGTAGGTAGCTATTTTATTTGAGCAAAAAATTAATCTTGCTTGGAGCATAATTTAAAACACATAAATATTAAATATATCATATTTTCTATTCTAATTTATGTTACATTCAAGCAAATGCCGTATTTCTAACACACATACTTTTTATCATATTCCGCAAATTCATTATATTTTTGCAAAGTAGGTATGTAGAATATTTATATGATTGTGAATAAATATAGAATCCATGTAGATATCATTCATGCGGTATTATTGAATCAATAGCAATATTAAATCAGTGATAAATTTTGATATATACGATTCGGTTTGATGTAATGTGATAATTACAATGAAACTAAAAACAGTAAAATATAAAATAAAAACAATAACATAATTCATAATTTAATAAAATTTTACTATGATAAATAATAATTTTTATTTTAGAGTTCTTGGAAAAGTACATTTAATAATAACGTTATTAAACACGTTAACATTTAACTAATTTTACGATAAATATTCCTTAAGTAAATACATAAAATAAAAAGTAAGAAAACGTTTTTCGTCTTAAGATTAACGTGCATTTGCTGTCAATTTAATGTTTGTATTAGTAAAATACTGTATCAAAATACATTCACCATTATTAACAAACAAAAATAAATAAGTTATTAATGCATAAAAATTATGCATCTATGAACTTTGTTTGTTTTTAGCCTGACATAGTGTTCGATTTGTATTTGCAGTTGTACTACAAATTCTAAAGCGTATGGCGAAAATTATTTTAAGTATAAAAGCAAGACACGGTATGGCAGTTTTAAGCATTTTAAAAAATTTAATCAACCAGTAAACTTCTACTTATTTAACTTTTATATTTTTTTTTAAAATGGCTCTTAAGGTAAAATTTCAAAATAATGTAAAAAATAATAAAGCTTTGAAATATTACAAAAAAAAAAAAAAAAATTATATTTTCAGGTTTTCGTTGCTTCTCTTCTTGTAGCTTTTGTATATGCTGGGGGTCCAGCTAGTTACTCGATTTCTGCTCCATCACACGATTACTATTCTGTAGGAAGCTCTAACGAACACACCGTTAAGGGATTATATGGGCAAAATGTTCTATCGTCTTACACAAAATCCGTTGCAACCCCGCATAGTCATGCACATGTATCATTATCAAAATGTACAAAAAGCAAAGCGTAGTTAGCACATTAAAAAATGTTAATTTGTTTTTTTTCCTTTTTTTTAGCTTCAAACGACATCGGACTTGGTTACAAAGCACCGCTTGGTTACCCTGGTTATGCAGCACCTCTAATTTCTGGATATTACGGAGGATTTCCGGGTTATCATGCACCATTGAGTGTTGCCAAACCTTTTTATCCATATGGATCCCCTGGATTTTATCCAGCACATAAGTCTGTTGCACCTGTGCCAGTTCTGGGAAACACCGTTTCATTCCATGGATTGGGTGCACATTATGGATGGTAAAACAATGTGATTTTTTAAGAAGCTGAAAATGCTCGCAGTTATTGGTAAGAAAAAAATACATTGAAAATTTATCGTTTCTTTTAATATGTTGTAAAATAAATAAAAAAAAATTATTTAATGTAAAGTTAATTGAAGAAAATAGCTTTCATTAAGGTGGGTCCATTAGTTTTTCATTTTTAATAGCATTTGTGTTTTAGCGTAACAGATTTTTATCATAATTTGTTAATATTTCCGTGTCAATTAGGATGAGGAAACGCCTTGTACTTTTGAATGGTCAGACTATTTTCTAAAAAAAATAAAAATATACAGAATTTCTTTAAGCGTTTACTTTATTTAATTATTGTGACAGTGAGCCGTTTCGTGTTCAGCACGATCATTAAAGATAATTAAAAAGTGTAATTTAATCCGGTGCTTGAGAACTGAACCTGTGATACTTCATTTGAAGGCGAGAAAAGAGTGCCGAGCAGTTGTTGTTGTTGTTGTTGATTTGTCTGTGTTGGTTGGTGTGGCACTTGTGCTCCCTGAGTATATTGAAGAGCTTCTTGTGTCTGATATTGGGTACGTGCCTGTTGCGCAGCAACATAATTATTTTGTTGTCCATCCTATGATTTTGATATTTAATTGAAAATTTCGTTTATTAAAAAGTTTTTAACATTATATACTGTTTTCAACATTTAAGAGCATTAAAAGAGTTTTAAAGTCAGTACAGTTTTAAGTTTTTTAAAATAAATATTACCAGATGGTTTTGTTGTCCAAGCAGTTGTTCCTGTTGTTGTTGATATTGTTGCCTCAGCAAATCTAATGCGTACAAATTGGAAGGGTTGGTAGGGACAAAACGACTATATTGCTCTGGTGGCTGTTGTCCATTTTGAATGTAAGCAATAGAAGCAGGATTTTGAAGATTCGAGAAAGGTGAGTACTAAAAGATATGTTAATATGTTTTTTTTTTATTTATTTTTTTGCAATTTCTTTCAACTTTTTATTTTCATGTTTTGCTCGTACATCGTTGATTGTCATTTGATGAACAATATATAAAAATTCTTTTTATATGTAAAATAAAATTAGGTAGCTTTTAGGTATCTAAAAAATCTATATAAAAATACTTCAAAGAGAAATTTGAGACGCTTTTAAGGTTCATTAAGTTTCTCAAACATAATAATATGTTGAATATTATAAAAAAGAAAAAAAAGAAAATATACATATTTTCATGTCTATTGACTTTCTACAAAAAAGGATTTTTTTAATATACGAGTTTAGTTAAAATATACATAAATCAAATATTTTGATTCAAAACAACAAAGCTTTTTCTAAATTTACCAAATTCACTGAAAATTATTGTATTTTTATATCAACATAAAATGATTTTTTTCATCAAATTGCTTTAATGCTTATCCAAAATGGTATTTTGATGAGAATGGGTTCAATTATTTTCGCATTTTTCATGTATAATTTACGAACAGAAAAAGTACAAATTGAAAAGATGCACATAATTTATAAATAAAAAACACAAGAAAACGTAATAAAAATCAAGTTCAAAAATTTCTAATTTCAAAGAGTCTAACAGGTATATAAGTATATAAGTAGGTATATAAGGTATATAATATTTTTTTGAACAAAATGAAATATTCTTGACATTTCATTTTTATTTGAAACTGAGTTCCATATATATTTGAATAAAAATACATATTGGCAGGAATGGAAAGTGTATATTTTCCCGGGATCCAAATTACTTTCACAATATCATATTATCAGTTTTTAATAGTTGAAAAACTTCAAAACATGACAAGAACGTCAGAATTCTTTCAATTTTGACCAAGAATTTCCCGGGAACGAGGTTTCCAGACTTTTTCCACCATCGCATATTGATTTGATAGAATTCCATACATATTTATAATTCTGTTTTATGTCCTTGTCAGCCAAGAAGAGAATATAGTATTTTCATGTTTTTTTGTTTGTCATTTGATTTGAATATCATGTTAGACCTTTCATAGACCTTAGGCCAGGTTTTTCATTTGTTCTTCTATGTTATGTACATTTTTACCCAGATTGTTATATCTATGATAGACATTATATACTCACTGTTTGTTCAACTGCTTGGCCCTGTCGCAAAAACTGTGTTGGTGCCTGATTATACAATAATGGCTGTTGTTGCTGCTGTTGAAGTGGTTGACTGAGCAATTGTCCTGCATTTCCACCGAAGAATCTTGAAAAACTTATTTGGGAACCAGGCGCCGTTACAGAATAAGAATTTTGTGTTCCGTCTTGTCGTAATAATAATTGGCCATTTGTTACGCTTGCTTGTTGTATGAGACAAAGCAAGAGTAAGGAAATTATGTGGAAAGTGTTTTTTCTTGTTTGTAGAGTTCTTGTGACTGCTTTTTGTGATTGATTGGCCTAGATTAAATAAAAGCGAAAGAGTGTGTTAGTTGTAGATAATATTGCATGGTAATTTAATAAGGTTCTTTAACACTATACACCAGAGAATAAAAGGAATATTCCCTGATACTATCTATTTAATTAAAAATCTTTTAGATGTCCAATAAATTAATAGACCTATATTTTATTATACAGTAGGTATCATATAACAAAAAAAGTTTGTCGCATTTGTTGAATCAACGTTTCTATAATTGATTTATCTCGATGACAGAGAAGAGAAAAAAGCGAACACAAACGCTCAAAAAAGGACGTCGCTATCAAACAATAAACGATTCATGCACGTGTAAGCACACGTTGAAATGAAAATATAAGCTCTTATTGATAAATAAATGCATTCTTCTTCGCCCTTTTTTACACATTTATTAGATACCCATAGAAAAAGCTTTAAGTAATATGAAAAAGGAAGGTGATTTTTTTTTAAATAACGTTGTTCTTGGCAGTTTTGGGAATTTGGCTACTGTTTAAATTTCAAATGTCATTAATCAAAAATTTCTAGAATGTGGTGGTTTAATACCAACAGAAATTTGATGGAAAGCATGTGACAAATTCAACAATGAAATGTCAATAAATTTAATTAAAACTGTTATTCGTTCGTATAAATTGATTGATTTTAAATTTTAGAATATAATACCTAATAGGTATAATGATAAATATTTTCAGTATGTGTACATATTTCACTATGAAATCGAATATTCTAGATTTGAAAAAAAAATTTAAATGTTTTTATTCAAAGAGAAAAATGTATCCTTGTGATTAATTTTGTCGTGTCAGAAAAAATTAAAAAGATATATTTTATTAAGACAGCATTAACAGAATGAGAGAACGTCAAAATATTAACAAAAAGGACTTACCTTCATCATTTTTGTATTTACAACTTATATACTTTTCTGTTTAACGTTGAAAATATCTTGTTATTGTCTTTGTTTGAAGTGATTTTTTTTTATCTTTGATTTATATTTTCTTTATAATTTGAGGTTCTTCAACTTTTTGCGCTTTCACTTAATAAAAATTTTATTAATTTTTTTTTGTATATTTTCGCTGTACGGTTCTTGGAATGTCTGATAATGATTTGGCTCACTAGGTAAGGAAAAAGAGAAAAGAAATACAAAAAATCAGACACTGAGAAAAAAAACAGTCATAAAATATATGAAAAGCACATCGTTTCTTATTATAATAATAAATATTAATATTGGTGTTGTTTCAGAGCGGATGAAGCAGATGGTTTCATAAAAAGTTTTTTTTATTTATTTTGTGTATTTTTTGCTTTTCATATATTTTTTGACTCACCGAAATCGTGTTTACCACTCGAGTACTTTTTGACAACTTTAACTTTATGATATTTTGGTATAGCATTAAATACATTTTGTAAGTCATAAAATATAATTAAAGAAAACACGTGAAAGTACTTTTGTATATATGTTAAATGTATACTACAGAGGTTTATAGTGGGAGGCGCTTTGTTATGTTTTATCAATATGTATTTATAATTTAATTTAGTACAATTTTAGACACTTAAAAAGTAAAATTTCTTCCTTAACCTTCTTGCTTGAGTTAATTGTTTGAATAAAAATTTTATCTTGCTTAAATTATTAAGAATAATGTTCGTTAGTTGTTCTATGTTAGAGTAATGAAATGACTTTTATCCACAATAAGAAACATCAAAGGAAAATCCTTGCGATTTCTCTGTTCGCTTACTTACTATACACTATAACAGAAAAACAATTTACAACAGGAAACCAGTATTTTGATTGATGGTTGGCTAAAATGTAACAGGATTTTTTTCTTGAAATATAATAAAATCACAAATCAATCATAATTTTGTGTATCTTAAATTGATTTGAGATTTATAATTGAAATATTTTTTTTCTTTGAATTGAATGTTTTTTCTTAGAAATAAAATCATTTAAATCATGTAATTATATAATAACACGGTTTTTTTTTCTTCAAACGAGATTTGTATGTGTTTGTTTTCCATAAGATTTGAACGAATATTAAAGGAATCATTAAAAGAAAATTATTGCGAACTCATTTCAGAAAAAAAACATAATAATGGTAGAAACAACATTTTTCCATTAAATGTTGTTGTCTAATTTAATTAGTTCCTCATTTTATAATAATTATACAACTATTGAACAGAAATCTGTTGTTTTATAAAAACCGTTCTTTTTGATTTGTTCTGGCAAATGACAGAAATTTCTATTTTTTATATAAAATTGTTGTGCTTTAAAACGGTTGTTGTGCTTTTAATAAAAAAGAATCTCAATATATATTTTTTGCTTGGTCAGAATTATTTCATTTATGTATTTTTTACCACATTTACAGGTGAATTTTTAAAATATATGTTTATTCAAATGGATAAATGAAATACAATTCGAGGCACGTACGCATCGTGACTGTGAAAAAAATTATTTAATAGTTATGATGATACACATAATCACTTTCAATATAAAAATGATTGGGTGCGATGCTAATAAATTTGCATTTTTCTATATGTCGCATGCTTTCTATGAATTTATTTAAAGGGTATTCCAAAAATTTCTTCTGCTTCGCGTTATATTTTTCTCGTATTTTTCAAATCTAAAGTGTGGGAGATGTATAAGATTTTGAGCGATTTGCTTACAGACACTTAAAAAATCATTTAATTTTATTTTTTTTTTATTTTGGCTATTTTATAAACGTTTTGACTAGGTTTGTATTTTCCAAAAACTAACTGTCTCAAGTCACTAAAATAATTAAAAATGGTCTAACAAAAGAGTTTCAAAACTTTATTCGTATATTAATCAAAATTTTTTATAAAAACGATACGCAAGGAAACGTGAAATAAAATATGTTTTTGGAATACCCTTATCCTAATAACATATACATTTTTTTTAATTGAATACGATAGCATGTTTAGAATTATTTAATATTTTTTTATAAATGATCCAAACTTTTACTTTTTAAAGTTTTTTTATACATTTTTTTTCTATTACACATTTACTTTTTATACGAAATTGCTTTGGAGCAAAATTTTCGATTTTCTGAGTAAGGAATGCCAATTATCTTGACAAAATTCAATCCATGAGCTTCTATAGAAAAATGATAATCCTGTTGTTTGTTCATTGATTGATTATTTAATTTATATGATTCATTATTGTTTACAAAGAATGTGAGAGTTAAATTTGAAAAACGGATGGAAACGAGAAAAAACAATAAAAAAAATGTTTTTCATTATAACGGCTTTTAAAGATTAACTAAACTTTTTTAAAGCTAGAAAAATATTTATTTCATCGAATCGTGCTTCATCCAATTGTGTAAAAAATTAATTTTTATTTTTCATTTATTTTCAAATGAATAAGGTTTCAATTCAATTTATTTATTCATTTAAATTCACTGTGGATGTACAATGCAAAAGAAAATTTTATAAAATATTAAGAAAAAAAAATCAAGTTGTTATGAAGCACTTTCAAAAGAAAAAAATAGAATCTTTCAAGTTTTCCATATACTCACCTTATTTATCAAACTGAAAAAAAGTAATCTTGATATATGAGAAAAAAATAAAACTTTATTGATATGATCAACATCCGTTTAACAACAAATGATAATTTCTTATTTATCCTGTATTAGTAATACATTTTTCTTTGGTCTATTTAAAACTTATATTACATATTGTAAGATAGGAAACATTAATTTAATTACAACACATTAATGTTTTTATTATTATCTAATATTTCAATGTTTAAAAGTTTTTAATTGTCCATTTTTCTTGTAGGTACGGGTACAAAAAAGGATAAAAAAATACTACAAAATCAGTCTTAAAGTACAAAAACTAAGTGGCTTTCTATTAAATTTGGTATAAATTGCATTTAGTTTTTTTAATTTTTAATCATATTTAGAGAAAGTAGTAGAATTGGATAGGTATTTGTGTTTATGCGGTGTAATCATTTTAGTCTAGAAGTTTAAAAAATAACATCTATCATGTGATGTTTTTGAATAATTAGTATTGTGAACCTAGTATAAAACTCTTAAATGAGAGAAAGGGTGTCTCATAAATTGTTTTCGAAACAATTATAATTTTGTTCGAAAAAGAACATTCACAAGTCTTTTAATTTTCGTTACATCGTTGCTCATGGTAAAGACATATATATTGTGATTATATATCAAAAAATATACATTTGAATAATAATTATAAGGACACTCGCATTTTTTCCATACATGTATGATGTGTGTAACATACATACGGTAAGATAATAGTATAGGGCTCAATTATATATTATCTTATAATATGTTTCAGACTGCTCTTGCTCATTAATTAGGAATCAGTATTTTGACACATAACATTAATATTAAAGGATCTTACAAGTAAACATTCAGTTAAAATTCTAACGTTTTTTTTTTATCTTATCTTCCAACTTTATAGCTTAAATTTATTTCACAGAGTAATGGATTGATAATAGAGACAGACATTTTGCTTAAAATTTAAATGAATGAGGTGAGACTTTATAAAGATAAAATAAAATGAATAATTTAAAATATAAGTTTTAGTGGGACTTTTTGGAAGACAAATTTTCAAACAATTGCAAAGTTTTTTATTGGAAAAAATATGAATGGACGTTTATTCAAAAAATTATTGGAAAAATGGATATTTTTCACTACTGTGTCGTCTATATTGTGCCCTCACTTTTTGCCTGACTGATCCATTATTATGCAATTGCGGCTCGTTACTTTTTGTCCGACTAATTTTTCTATCAATAATAGGCAAAATAGCATCTATATCGTGACTTGTGCGTCTGATAGTTGGCACAGCACGTTCATATGGCGGAGCTCGCTCACTTATAGTTCTATGTATGCTGTTAATACTATTTACGGTGTATCCACTGCAAGTACTGCGATCACCAGCATATCCATCGGTCTCATCATTTTGAAGTTTTTTCGGGCTTCTTGGTACTTTACGCGACGGTTTACGCGTATGTTGAGCATGAATTGACGAAAAATTATTTATGTCTTGCAAGTCCATGCTTCGCTCACGTTCTAAAATGTCAATAATGTCCATGTCACGTTCAAGTGTTGAATTGGAATCACGACGCAAAGATGAAATGTCAGTACTGGCATAAGATGGTCTTTTATCCATTAAATGCTGCAAAGGAAGTGGTGGTACTTGTGGAAGTTGTTTTCGTCGAATGCTGCTACGTTGACTGCTGCAATCATTTATATTGTTAGCAGCGGAAATTGTCAAATGCTTTTCAGAGTACGGAGACGTCTCGTAATGAATACTCTCTCGTTCTCCACTATTAATACAATATGTACTAGCTGTAATGTTGGAACATGAGTTGTTGAGTGTATCAAGTGAAAGAGGAGTATCTAAATAATTATCATTATCTGTTATTCGACTAGCTTTTAATGAATTTCTATCATTAAGTGCTCTGAATTTGCTGTGTTGCTTGTTTTCTAGAGGTCTTTTAACACCTGTTTTCTTGCCAACTGTTCGATTGGAATTAACGTTTTTATGTTTAGATGCGTCAGCGATTTCCAAATTTTGTGATGTAATGCCCATAGAACTTCCAATTTCTAGCATGGTGCTAGATTCTTCTTCAAATGAACTACGTTGCTCTGGTGTTTGCTCCTTATTTTCATATTTGAATCGAAAGTAATTGAAAAAACGTTCTCTAATGGGTCTGAAAGCGAAAAATATGCAAAGTTGCAATAACTATAAAAATTTATTTTATATTTTGCTATCAAATCAATAAACTTAATAAGCTTTTATTGTTTGTTTGTTTATGGTTCAATTAAAATGAATATGTGTTTTACGTTCTTCAAAGTGACAAAAACACAGAACATGTCGCATGAATAGACATGAAGTGCACATAATGTGTCTTGACTCGCTTTTATTCATACATATACCTAGGTACCATAATGAACCAGGATTTATTGCTGTCATTGTAAAGGAGCACGAGCATTTTTCATAGTCGGGATTAGGTATAATTCAATTATTTTATAACTCTAGACTTACCTTGGCAGAACTAGTGAGCCATAAATACATGGGATTATAGCGGTCGGCAAAAAAGCAATCCACACGATTGTTAAGTACATCAAGTCAAAGTGCGATGTGTTTTCATAGGTCTCAGTCAAGACTAGTTTTGCCAGTCTGAAAAAAGTTTAAAAAGTATAAAATTGTGCATTTTATGTCTCATACCCCATAATATGATAAACTACGTAACTCAACAATATTTTTTTTTCAGAATACTGAAATGTCATACATAATAAGAAAACAACAGAGAGAAAAAAAACCAATATCGTTACTAAGATTAATTGAAAACTTTTGTTTGCAAGACATCTGTTACAGTTTTCATCTAATACTTATGGCCATTAAATGAAACGTTATAAGAATCCTGTATATAATTGAAACATACACCATTTATATCAAAAGCTAAAAGTTACAAATACCGAAGACTTTAACACTTATGAAAATGTAGAAAAAATTAAAATATATACCTTAATATCATCAATGGACAAGTGCAAATAACTTGAGTGCAGGCCATCGCACCTAAATGTTTCTGGGCTCGCTTATCTTTGTTAATATCCAACTCAGCATCAAATAAATCATACGCTTTGGATAATTCATCTCTATTGGTTCGAGCTAATGTGGTAGAAGCACTTCTGTAAATAGGATAAAAAATTGATATGGGTAAAATATTGAGCGGATTAATTTTGTTATTATGGTAAATGCACTTAAAAATATCCAGAATATGATTATGTTGTGATTTTACGGTTCAGCCACGTCTGAGGATGCACGCTTAATAAATTTAAAGAGGAACAAAAAAGGAAAAACTTTTCGCTCGCTCTGTATTTTATTTACATAGCCTTGTTCTTACTTAATAAAAAATGAATAGAAAAGACAAACTTTTGGAAATAATATTTATCTTGCTCAAAGTATATAAAAGTCTGTATAAGACAGTCATTGAACCGCGTCATTGTGCCCAACCATTTAATGACATTTGTCAAATTCTAACTTAAAAAAAATCCAATTTGTAGAGTATCAAAGGTAAAATTACTGAAAATGGAGAATAGAATAATGGAGTTATCAAAAAATATTTTTTAAAGTGACGACTGGATACATTAATCACATCTAAAGTTTTATGATTTTTACCTTCGAATGTTTTCTCGTAAGTTATTGACTGTTTATTTTTATTTCATAAACAGACAACTAATACCTTAATGTAAACATAATGGAAATTTCGAAGCAATTTTATTGATCGATAAAATTATTTGATTTGATTTTTTTAATATAGGTGACCTGGGCTTACCAAAAATTGAACAGAATATCAGTATGTACACATACACTTACTATCGATTCAATATTTCATTATATTATCAAACATCAGATATAATCTATATAGTCATCACAAAATATTGATGATGACGATCAAAATATATTGTTGTCATAAAATTCGATTATTTTTCACACATATTGGTGCGGTGACAATGAATTCGCTGTATGACAATAAAATGATATACTTGTCGTATCAAAAGGTCGATGGATCAGTTGGTTGTCGAAAAGCGAAAAAAGAAGAACGAAAATATTTAAATTGATTTAATATTTTTAATAAAACTTTTTTTTATTTAAAAATTATAAGATTTATTCAATTCATTTATTAATTAGAATAATAATTAATTTTAACCAGAACATTGGTTTATTTGATAACCTTTTAATAGTAAATGAAGAAACAACCTGAACCAAGCTGATCATTTATATATGGTCGTTGTGGAAATCAAATGACAAAAAGAAAAAAACCAATTTCACTAATTTCAATTTTATTGAAATATTAAAATTTTAAAAACTATTTATAGTGTGAAGAATATCTCTGAAATTTTAACATCATCTATTTTGTTCCGAAATCAAAACATTCCAAATGCGATAGAAAGAAAAAAATAGTACAAAAACTAAGCAAAAATACGTAGTATTGTTGTTTGGGTTATACGTAGTGTTTTGCTAGGAGAATGAAACAACATTATACATTAATAAATTGTAAGCACTCAGTTAAATGATAAGGGTAGTATTATTTCATGAGGATGTATAAATGATGGAATTAATTCTCAGAAAGATGTTCAGAAAAAAAAAGAGATGGCAATCATTATTATCGTAAAAAGCTTTCGTCAAGTAGACGACTGAAAATACATGGAGAACGAATATTTGTTCAACAAAAAGGTAAAAATGTATTAGTTCTTCTTGATTCGTAATATGAAAGCCCTTTTTTTTGTAATTTCAGAAAATATTAATCGAAATCAAAATTCCATATTTTACTAATATTAGCGAGGCTTCAATAGAACATCAGACTGTTATTTAGATACTGACAAAAATGATAAACTTAAAAAAATCAAATTAAAGCCGACAATTAATTTTAACGAGCGAATGATGAAATTATAAAAGGAACTCGATTCATTTATATAAAATGAAAAACTGTTGTAAATGGCTTAATCATTATATAAAGGCACAATCCAGGCAAAACCTTTATAAAAAGGTCAACAAATAAGATAAAATAAAAGTACAGGTTTTTGTTTGTTGAGGTTGGATGCTTTGATTGAATGAAATTCAATCATCAATAAAAAAATATGTTTAAAATTGTGTATTTTAATACTTTTCCTCTGAACCTTATTTAAGAAAAAGAAAAAGTATATCATAATGACAAATTCAATATAAAAAAGCTTACCGTTTATGTCTGATGCTAGATCGTACTTCGAACATCATAACACCCAATGGTCCTTCAGGGGCTTTTAGGTCTCGTGAGGTTCGTATATATAAATATGCCAACAAAATTGATGGTAAACAATACCTTCAGGCAAATACAGAAGAAAAAATATTAAATTTTAATAATTTTCAATAAGTGATTTTACTGTGTAAACATCTATAGAAAGGTTTGATTTGCTTGAAATGCTCATTGATTTACATTTTATGTAGAAGAAAAAAAACTGATAAATAATAAATGAATAGTGATGAAGATATTCTTTGTGACGTATTTATCTGTATACATATAAAGTTCTATTTTATAAAAAACGCATTTGTATCTTTCAGAATTGGAATATTGTTATTGCTTACATGATCACAAAAAGTCCTCTAATATATTCTTGCATGTCATCCATTAAGTTGTAAATACATACACCAACTCCTTTCAGCTCATTCTGAAAAACCTGCAGTAGGTAAAATAATTTTAGAGAATTGTTATATTTTATTAGAATTTAAAATAAATTCTGATTACATGAATCTCATAAAAATTACTAACCCCTAAATCAACATAAGCAGTATAAATTGGATACGGTAATGCGATAACCATGCCAGCTAGCCATGTCGCACAACTGCACACGAACGATGGGATTCGTCCTTTTAACGGATCACTTAACCATCGCATCCTATCCCAAGCTATCAATAGATGAGTCGTTATCAATACATGTAAGGGGATGTCCTTTATGTTAGAAAAACGAGAAAAAAGAGAAGGTTATAATATGATAACAAACAAAATGTACCTACAAATAAAGTATACATGTTTATATTACATATACTATTTAATGGCAAATAAAAGACAAACATAAAAAAAAATATAATGAAAAGATCAGAAAGTGACTGCGGTTGGTGATACTAATGGAATTATTAAGTGAAATTCCAGAAATGTTTCATGATAAAAAAAACATGCTCAAACATTATGTAATGTGGTGTGTTTGCGTAGTTTCAGTCCTAATCAACTTTAGGACACAGATTTTTTTTTTTGGTTATTTTTCTTGTTTTTATAAATGTATCTTTAATAATGACTTTGTTTTAACCACTTTTTAATAAACTTTGTCGTCATCAGAACTAAAATAAATACAATATTTCAGCCTTAAATAAATACAATATCCCCCAGGGATAGCCTCCACGTTACCTAAATGAAATATAATATGACACATTTTAACCTTTTTCTTACACTCTATAAGAAAAATGTTCTTCGTGCATGCAACAATTTTCTTGCACAAGTGAACGGATAAAAAATATGCTACTCTCGATTATTGTTAGAAGTACAAAATGATTAATAAAGAAGTATATACCTAATATTTAATAAATAAATAACTTAGAATTCAAATAAAAAAGTTGAATAAAACGTAAATAGTTTATCAGATTTATGTTCATTCTCTTAATAGTTCATGGAGGATTTCTAAGCAAACATTTCTTGCTTGTTATCCGACAAATATTTACGTCTTGCAAGTTTAATGCACTTGAGAATTCATTTACTGTAATTTCACAACTTTGCATAGTCATTCATTTATCGGATTCGATTATGTAATTGACTTGATGACACATTTTCTTTTATTATATAAATATATGTAAAAAGAAGGAACATGACATAAAAAACTTGTTATGAGTTTTTTTAATAACATACAACAATTCGAAAAATTCAATATATTTCTCCCTTAAGCTTTATATTTACTCTCTTTTTATGACATGTGGACAATTTTTAATAATTGTTTGGTAAATAATGATAATTTTTTTGTTTATGTCTGTTTTTGTATGTGATTTAGATAATCGGTAAATATGTTTACATAGTTTGAAAAATATAATAATACATGTTATTTATTTTTTAAAAATAAATTTAGGTTTCAACAATTAAATTAATAACAACAAAAGGGTTGTTACATAATGTTACTGTAACATGATGATACAAATTATTAGTATGATATTCCACATATGCACCAGAAAATAAAATTATTATGGTGTGTGCGGTTTATTTAATCTTCATTATCACGTAAAATAATAGAATAAAAGTGTTATGCCAATGGCAAATGAAATTTTAAATATGTGCTACATTCTATTAATATCATAATAAAAACAAAAGGCTAATTGTACACAAGTGAAAGTTAGTATTTACCTGTAAAAATGGCAAAAAGAAACATAAAAAATTTCCAAAAATCCAATTCTGTATTATTGTCACCATAAGCGTGATTGGCAATGTTATAACACATTGAACAATGTGGCAAACAGCTAAGTTAACGACAAAAGCATGTGTTGAATCGTAAAATAGCCGTAGACGGATAATGTAGGAAATTACTGCAATGTTAGATAATACAGCAAAAACAGCTAATAGTCCGTATTGTAGTATGAATAAGGGATAGGTGTTTTCTACCACTGGTTTTAAATGTGGTTGAGTAAAATCGAACGTTGTATCATTGAAATGTGAGGAATGGAGACCAAGTCGTAGGTCCTTGATGTGGTCAACGACAACAGCGAGATAAAAATCAGGTAGTCTGTCGAAATTTTCACGTGCCTTTTCCAGCGATGTCATGTTGATTGCGAGTTTATACAAATCGTTTCACCATTATTTTACATTTATTTGACCTAAAAAGAGATAAAAATTCATGTTGGAGTGTGAGCAATTTAGTGCTAGCGTAAATATTTTCTTCTCTGCATTTATTGAGTGGAGAATTTTTCTTCATAAACAGTTGTATTTGTACAAAAGAATCCTGATGGCACACTTAAAAATTCCAGTCATACCTGAGAAAAGTGGATAACGCTCAGAAACGCATACTGCACACTAGACATATTTTGTGCAAAATGCCTATCGAATTTATAGTAAAGATTATCATCCATGTATCTCTGCTTTTCGCTACAAGTCAAATACCTGCATCATCTAATATGAACAAAATTGTGTTGAAAAGTCTTTTTGCAAAATGAGAAGATTAGGAGATCTGTACTTGACGTGAATAGTGAAAAAAAATTTATTTTATGGAATTTAAATGGAAATTTTCAATATGTTCGTAACGTATTTTGTGTGATAAAAGTTTTGAATAATATGTATTTAGGCGACAAAATGCGCGTCGCTGATCGTACTACTTAATATTTTATACAATATGTTAGCACTCAACACTTGTTTTATAAGTAGAATTGTATATCGTCTTATTCATACAATATTTATAAAATAATAGTTATGAGGATACCTGCATAATTAAATAGCATGTGATATCAGACTGAACAGCGCTGATTTTGATTTAAATTAAAAAATGCTTATAGAAAAAAAGTTGGTGAAACATTTTATGATCGTCTGTACTTGTATGAATGGTCCCAATAATGTAAATATAAATTGAGAGAATGAATCAAATCAACATACTTAGTTGTTTTTTAACTGTCTTGATAACCTTTAATTCTTCTTTCAGTCAGTTTCGTTGATCGTGTAACGACGTGGATTAAGCGCTATTTGTTTTTCGTCAAGTTTATTATTATTTATTAAATTTGTAAAACAAATGTAAAAAATGCCTGAAACAGTTTTCTTTGGTCAAATTATTCATTCAAAGTCTTTCGATGAGCTTGAAACAATTTCGAATGGATTTTTGGCTGTTTGTGATGGAGTTGTAAGTGATTCTATTGAATTTCTTTTATCGATATTTTATATTTTTTTTTTATTCTGTAGATCCAGGGAATCGGAAATTTTGAAGATTTTGAGAGCTGGAATCACGAATGCAAGTCATCTCTACAAGAGGTCCATATGAATAAACATCAATTCTTGATGCCTGGCTTTATTGATTGTCACATTCATGCACCGCAAATGCCGAATATTGGTTTGGGTCTAGACAAACCACTTCTGGAATGGTTAGACACATATACATTTCCATTGGAATCAAAGTATCGCGATGTGGAGTTCGCTAGAAAAATTTATCAAAAAGTTGTGGTAATGTTATGCGTTATTTGATCCATGAGTATAAATATGTACTAATATTTTTTTTTTAATTTAAGAGAAACTGCTTGGACTTTGGAACTACAACCGCTTGTTATTTTGCCACCATTCATAAAGAGGCTTCTGAAGCACTTGTGGAAGAATGTATATCTCAGGGACAACGTGCATTTATTGGAAAAGTCAATATGAATATGAATGCTCCAGATTTTTACATGTACGTTAGATTTGATTTTTCTGTGAAATTATTTATTTTTCTTTTGCTTTTGATATGCAGCGAAACATTGCACGACTCTGTGAAGAACACAGAAGATTTTGTCGAATTTACATTAGGAAAAAACAATAAACTAGTACAACCTGTAATTACTCCACGTTTTGCAATTACGTGCGACGAATCTCTAATGAAATCGCTAGCTGCCATTGCTAAAAATCACAATCTACTGATCCAATCACACATCTCAGAGAATTTGAATGAAATTTCTTTTGTTAAGGAGCTCTTCCCTAAAGCAGGTAGTTATGCGAATGTTTATAAGGAGTGTGGTTTACTGACTGAAAAAACAATCATGGCTCATTGTTGCCATTTGGAAAATGATGAGCTCGATATTTTCCGTAACACTGGAACTTCAGCCATACACTGTCCTACGTCAAACTCCAACTTGTCATCCGGATTGTGCGACGTTCGTCGAATTCAAGATTCTTCAGTGCGTGTAGGCTTAGGCTCTGACATCTCTGGCGGAAATAAAGTTGGAATATTTGATGTCATGCGACATGCATTGGATGTCTCACAACATTTGAAATTTATTAAACAACAAGAAATCAAAGGAACCGGAAAACTTGCTCCAACAGAAAAAAATTCGACTTACGTTCCCATGAACTATAAGAATGTATTTTATTTGGCGACACAAGGCGGAGCTGATTCTCTTTCAATAGGTCATAAAGTTGGAAATTTCATTCCAGGAAAAGAGTTTGATGCATTGATGATTGACACTTCGTTAATGCCAATTATTGACTACGAGATCGAAAGTACTAGGAAAGACGGTAACGAAATTCTGGATAAATTAGAGAAATTCATTTACGTGGGAGATGATCGGAACATTATTGAAGTATATGTTAATGGAAAGGAAGTTAAAAAAAATAAATAAATACAAATGTTAAAAATAAAGTTTCGATATTCCAAAAACCGATGTCTGGTTTACCTTTTTGAAATTAATACTTGTAGATAATTGTATATTGTAACGTGTAAATATTTAATGGATCAATCAAACATTTGTAATTTATAACATTTTATCAACCGAGACGGGTTATTTATAACACAGAAAACTCAGAATTGTGTAGAAATATTATCAGATGTCAATTTTCACATCACCTTTAGTCTCCAGGCGAATTGTAGGTATACCCATATAATATACACAAAAGGTTTTTTGATTTCCAAGATTTTACTGAAAAATTATTTTTGAAACTTTGAATTCAATCTCTTCCGTTTCCCCTCCAAGCAATAAGTCGTTCAACTTTTTACTTATTATACCATTCAAATTGATTGAATGTCATGCCAAAAACAAATTTCGTTGAATAGAAAATTAATTATTTTTAGGACGAGAAGCTTGGTATAAGGAGATTAAAAAGGGTATTTTTTAAACGTTAATGTTGTTCCGATGACAAATTATATGTTTGTTCATCTGATGAACAATATAGCACGAAAAAATGCAAAGGAAATCAAGATGTTTTATTGAAATGATCCCATTGTCAATTATCTTTGCCAAAGATTCAGAATTAAATTTTGTTTTATTGATTTTTATTTTATCGGAAAGGGTTTCCGAAAATATGTTACATATTAAATTCTGAGGTTACCGAATTCCCTGACCATTCAATAAGAGAATACCGAGTTTTTTTTTGCGGTCAACCATGAAACCTATATTATATGAGCGTACATAATGTCAAATGAATAAACATGAAATGAGGTGTGTCTATCGCAGGATAATAATGGTCATAGGCTGTAATTCCCAAAACAATGTCATTTGAATGAGAGGAAAATAAATATTAATGAAAAATACGACTAGAAGGAAACGCAAAATACTCGAATATGTACTCTTTATGTGTTCTGTGTTGTTAACAGATATACGGTTACCAGGAAGAGGATAATTTGAAAAACCCCCATAGCTGATATAGAAAGTGCGAAAAGCAATTTATTTTTTTGTTGTTTTTATTTAATACTATTGCGTATTTATGCTCTGTATGAGATAAAGAAATTTCGCAAGAAAAAACAGACTTCCTTCCTTTAAAACACTTTTTGGGATTTGACCATCATTTTGTATGTTCAGAAAAAATGAATTATAAATAATATTTATGACTCATGTAAAAGATTTTTTCAAAAATAAAATACAGGTTTTGCTTGTATTTACGAAAACAATTTTTTCCTGAAAAAAATTGTATGAACTTAATAATCAAATTTTCTTTCTGTTACGAACAAAAACAAAAAAAGTTTTAATTTTGTTCTCATTTATTTGAACAGGACAAGAAAAACTTATTTGTTATTCAAATTTTTATTCATAATTTAAAAGATGAAAACTCTTAGGAAAAATATTAGGGCACTTAAACAAAACTTGTGACAGATAATTAGCTTCAAGTGTATATATATTGCGTTAAACAGCATGAGTTGGTGAAGACTAATAAGAAAGGACCTCAGTTGTGTTAATTATATTTTTTTTTGTTGCTCTGTATCTTTTATTTCTAGGTACAAAATGAAAGAAAAAAAATAAACGGGGTTTTCATAAAAAATGTAATTTTGTAACTTATTGTAAATTACTGTAATTACTGTAAATTATTCATCAATATATGATTTTCGAGACTCATAAATATATATTAACACTGAAAGGTCAACTTGTGTTAAGGTGTTATTAGTCTTTTTTCTTCATGAAAATGCTTTAAATTGAAAATTCGATTAAATACACGGTGTTTTGATATTGAACAATAATTAATTTATGTATATTTTTTAGCTAATTATTTTCATTACCGACTCCTACTCATAAATTATTTTTTGAAAATGCGAATATTGAACGTGTTTTTTAACTGAACAATGGCCCAATGTTTGTGTATGATTATAGGATATATTTAAGCTTTTTGCTCTTTGTTTTTGTATTACTGACTTTTTAATAAAACTGACTGTAAGTATTCTACTTAGTTACAACTCTCACTGAGCTTTTTGAAGTATACCTTTGTTTTGACTTGTTTACTTGTATTTTTTCTAAAATATTTTTTATGTTTATCCAACAGGTTGTATTTGTTGTTACCTATCAGTTGTTATTCTCTAATGTTTTATATAATATCTATGCATTATTTTCATCGTTCTCTCTTTTTATCTGATGTTAAACATAATACTTATACAAATCACCTTGTTAAAAATAAATAAATAAAAGATAAGGATACGACTAAGAAAGACAACCGTTTAATCCAGTGTGATGAATATTTTGACACGTGTTTTCATTTGAGTAAAATTCAGATTTTACATTGAATTGAAAAGGGGTAAATAAATTATTGAGTAAAATTAATGTTTTTGAAAATCTTATATAAGGTATTTATTTCATTTGAAATATAATGTAGGTATTGCATTTCAGAAGTATTTAGTCACATTTCCATGACACTAGTTTAATCATAAGCAATTTAAACAGAATTACATAAATATCTTAAGAATGAAAATAATTTTCCGATATTAACAATAATTATAATTCATCAATTTAGTGAATTTCCATAATTAAATAAAATTTTATGTATTTTCATGAATTCTATCACCTTTTTTTAAACATCTTTAATTGGTTCAATTCTAATTTAAAAAAAAACAATCAGTAGTTTAATTAAAAAAAAATATGTTCCAATAAAATAGTTTAGATAAATGATTATCATCAACATCATCAAAATAGTTTAAAACAATTTCATTAAAAACAAATCTATCATTCTGTTCATTAAAAAAATCACATAAGCACTGAAATATTTGCAAATAAATTTGTTTGATAAATCTCCTTGTCGAATCATTTATTGCAGAGAATATTCTAACATTTGAAATTATCATCTAACCTGAAGTCCAATCATCAAGTATTTGTTTTCATATATACTTTGACAAATATTGATATTTTCGACCAAAAAGTGTACACTTTTCAAAATTTTTTGAATTTATTTTCTTTTTCACTTTTAATCAATTTTCTCTAAATCTTTTTAAAAATGTTCTAAATTTTGTATCATTGAACGATCGTTTGACTTTTAATTTTCTTCTACTTTATTCTTCTATTTTATTATTTATTTTTTATATTTATTCACATTTGTTTTTTTTTATTTTTATGTATGTCACTTTAATTTTGTATTTTGATTTTCGTATCACATTTGAGCTTTTTCTCAATTTTATGAATCTTTTAAAGTATGTATTATATATAAAATATCATGTTATAAAACCAGTTCCAAATTTTTCGCGTCCACTCCAGTCGGTGTCTTATACAAAACTGACTGGATCTTTTTGTTTTCCAGAATATTATGTTCGAATTTCCCACTCTATACATGTATGCATAGAAGAGCGCGTGTCAATTTAATGAAAACAAGCTTTCCAGTCGTTTTTTTCGTAGTAAGAGCTGTGTAGTATTTTTAACGAACAATTCACGTGGTTTTAGAAATAACGGCCTTACGCAACAAGTTGAATCTAAAAATGCTCAAACCTGTTAGCTACGAAAGAACGAACGATGTCTAATAATATGGCTCACCGGTATCAAAATAAGCTTTTTGTTGTACAATTAACTTACCTTTTTCATTTTATTATTTTTATATATTTCATTTAGAAATGTTAACCATACCTACCTGATATAATAACATACGCATGCGTCTAAAAGCTTATTAAAGCTTTTAAAAAGTAGCAGAAATATTTTTAAATATTCTTGTACTTACCAATAATATTTAATTTAACGAAACGATACATTTAAGAAGAGGTTTAGTTATGTTTATGTGGTTCTTTTATTAACGTTTCTTATTTATTTGTTGTTACAACTAAGACTATTTTTTTTTTAAATCAGAACTGACGATTTTAATGTTCTTCCCTACCGGATAATATTAATTAATTAACCGATTTTAATTGTATTGAATCATTTTTTTTTTCAATCTTTAATTAACAATTATATTTGATCATATTTATTATTTATCATTATCATAGATTTTAGTTTTGCAGAAAAGTTCGTTTCAATTAATTAAAAGAAGAAATTCGTGCATGAAACCTGTATAAATTAGTTTTGTGCAATGCGTTAGATATCCAATTAGAAATTTAAATGATTTTTTAAAAATTGTGTATTTGAGGGCAAAAATGCGGATTAATTAATACAAAAAGATTTAGTAATTTTTAATGTGGCACGTATTTTTGCTCCAAAAATTGATAAATTAGTTTGGTGTGTAAATATATGAAAAATCGGTAAAATATGTATTTTGTTTAATTTTAACACTATCATTATTAATCTATTTATTTTTATCATTATAATTCATCTATGTAATTCCAATTGTTTTGATTAAATTTTTCAGTCAATTATGTTTGGGATCAAAAACTCTAATAGTTTGGTAAGTAACACTATTTAAATTCATCGATTAAGTAATTCTAACTCCAAAATAATCATTTTTTATTCTATGAGAGCTAACTTATGATTATGCATGCATGTAAGTAAGCTAATTTGCTTTATATTTTAAATATAATTTTATGTAGTACGAACAATATATTTAGTTTCTTAGAATAATTAGCTACATCAATACAAAAGTTTATTCTTTTATATAATATGTATTTAGTTAGTTGTAGTAAGTAATTTTATATTTTTAAATAAAGAATTGGCAAATCATATATTATTTCAAATCATATTTAAAGTTTTAATCTCATGTTATTGATTTTACAGTTTTAATGGTCCCCAATATTGTCAAGTGCCAACTCAAACTGACTGAACATGAGTAATAAAAAAGATCAAAAAACAAACGATTACAAATATTAGCAAGTATGTGAAACGAAAGCTTTTTGAAATAAGTATATCACATTACATATCCATACGTTTTTCATGTCACTACTTTGTTTGGATGTAATTAATGGTTAATGAATAGTTTATTCAAAATAAAATTTTTTATCGATTTACAATTTGTAGTTTATTTACAATTTATTTTTTTAAATATTCTATATAGGAAATATAGTGCATGAAATATTTTCTTTTTGTTTCATTAGCAATATTTCCAGTCAAATACGAATTCCTACGGTAGAATTTACCTTATGTTACCTCTGCCCGAGTTGCTTTCTGCTAATTATTTGTTTCTTCAAAAATGTTTTTTTTTAACTAAGATAAATATATTTTTTGATCGTGAATAGTCGACAATTTAGAAAATAAAATGGAAATTACCTATTTAAAATAAAGAAATTGTAACTTTATTGATAAGTTCATACATCAATACTAATGGCACAAAATTTTGTATATTTTTGTTCTTTAATTGACAAGTAAGAAGTGAATGGAATTTATTTTTTTTATATAAAAATTTTGATGATATAACAAAATCGCAAAAGAGAAGCTCAACTGATAAAGGAGAATTTTAATCGGTTATTAATACGTTTGAATATTCAACGTTTGAACGTTTAAACAAATGAACATTCATCATTTACGTGATTTTCTATTTCACAATTTAATCGTTCTCATGATTAAGAGACATGTACAACATTTGTTTGTATTAAGCTAGAAAACATCGCACTTTTATCCATAAAACATTCAAGTTTTTAAATATATTTTAAAAATTGTCGTAGTGTGCAGATGCCCAATAATGATGATTGTTATAAACATTAAAAAACAATAATATTGATTACTTTATCTTTTAATAATTACTCTGCCAAGAATATTTTATGATTGGGACAACAAATAATAATAAACAAAAAAATAATTTTCAAAAATTAAAATAAACATTCCCTTTATTTCATTTTTACTGTCTAATTTTTTGTTTTTTTCAAAATAAATCTTTTAATATTATTATTTCATAACAACAAATAATCATCGCGTCTTTTTTTTTCGTTGAGTGTAATTATTATTTATCAAATCAATACACATAACATCAATTTCAGTTATTGGTTTTATGTTATTTTTCATTCTTAAGATTCTCTCAATTTTAATGGTGATTTATAAATATTGTAATTTGGAGAATTGTCAAAATTTGTAAAAAAATTTTTTTGCACGATGTATTGGTATACGATCAAGTATCTCTGTCATTTTTTTTATTCAACTATTACTGACTTAATTTATATATATATTTTTTTTTTGTAAAATAATGACATAATTTAAGTTTATAGAACAACATCGGGCAGGGCAGACGACCGGGCCTATTCCCTCATTGATAATTCATGTACAATTTTTCGCTCTTTGTAGTAAATTTCCTCCGACTCTTTGTCACATAGGAGAAGAACAACTGCGCCGAAAAGGAAGATAGCTGCACCCCAGCCGACACCGTATGCCCATCCAAACTCCCAAACAGGACGGTTGCCTAAAACAAAACAAAAAAATATTAATTAAAAATTCAAAATAAATTCAAAATAATTCATTATAAATTCAAAATTATCTTAAATTTTCAATGGTTCTTAAATAATTTTTTCTCGTTTCTTTTTTAAAAAAATAAATTGATACTATATAGTTAGTAAAAAAGGCCTATTAAATTTTATGAATGTTGAAAAATAAGCACATTTTACTTTTAATATTTCAAAATTAAGAATGATTCCATTTTCAAATATAACAATATCTTATTAGCAAACTGAATAATCCAATAAGAATCAATTCTTGTGCAGGATTGCTATAAAAATCGATATGAGTAACTTACCTAAATTTTGTTCTGCCGCGAAACATACTGGATACAAAATGAGTGCTACCAGAAGTGATATAACTGGAATGGAACAAAATAATTTGTATTACAATCATCAGTGCACCTGCATTACTAAATAATATGTATTCGAAATTTCGTACTAGAATCATTTTCTTCATTTCATTCCTCAATAATAAGAAAAAACAATGTTCTATTTTTTTAAAATATGGCTCAGTATATTAGTCAAACCTATTTTAAATTACCTCATTTAATATAAAACTTTAAGAAAATGTCATTAATATAAATGTGCATTTTAGTTTCATTTGCTATAGGATTTTATTTGATATCATTGGACAAGTAACACTATTTATAAAAGACTTATTTGGCATCAATATTGTCTTACATTTCTTCTCTTACTGTTTGTCTAATAAGAATGTTAGTTCTATCTCTACCACGATAGCATTCACATTAAATGGTAAAAAAGAAATTGAATTGTTAATGAATTTAATTAGTGCACCGACAATATCACAATCAATGTGTCAGAGTAGGTACAGGTTTTTTTTCAGTGTGATACTATTTTTTTATCATGAAAATATCGTTGATTATATTCGCATTTTTTCTGTCTTTTTTGTATTTGCTACGTAAAAAAATAGTGCCTATTAATTTGGTCGTGCAAACATTATTTATTCACGCAAAATAGATTGAAAAATAAATTAGGTTTGAATGAAAGGATAATGATTCTTGTATTTTCGGCCTAGTTTTATTTAATTACTTACATGCAATCATCATAACTAGCACAGCAAATCGGTAAAATTTGTATTTTGAGTTATGATCTTGTGTTCGAAGACCAAGTCCAGTCAATACTGTCGCAATTGCATCAGTAATTAAAGTGATTATGCATAAGGCAGCTGTAGCTCTAATATATGTTACGTCACGACTCGCATAGCATCCGGGAGGATCTTGTAAATTGAAGGGTAATGGGGGTGTGTAACCATCCTCGATGCAATGAACAAAAAGTCCTTGTCTCCATGACTCAGCCATTAACCAATCCGTGGATGTGAGGGCCATCAACATTAATAGTATAACAATTATGCCGCAAATGAAAGCAATAACCTAAATGATTGAATCAGGATTAAACATACATGTATAAAGTATTGTCCTCGAAAACAAAGTGCAAGCCATACTGAAGAAAGAAGACTGCCAAAAATGTTAATTGTAGCTTGACATTCACGTAAATGTACAGCAACAATATATTGAACCTACATGTTTGAACAATATATGAATAATTGAATTAAAAGAGACTCACCTTTAATGGGCGTGTGATAGTGATGGTTTCAATAGTTGTTGTCGGAGCCATTGTATAGTCAACCTTCTTTTCCGCAGCACTATAAGAAACACAATTATGAAACACTTTATTAATTCTATCATTTCCAGCAATTGTTGCTATATTGCCGTTGTTAATATGGTTATCGTTGTAATAATAATTGTTGTTGTTGTTATTGTTGTTAGTATTATTGAGGTAAGTGCTGGCACTTATATATCCGTATTCGTTATGTCTGGCCATATCATACCCGTTCGGGGGATAAAAAGGATAATGCTCTTGTACAACATTAGCATGGTAATTACAAGCTGGATGATGATGCATTGCCATTAATGTACTATTCCGAGCATGATTGTCATTACAGTGGCAATGGTATGAGGAAACATCGTATGTAGACAAAACTGCTGCCGTATTATTGGACATTTTCACCACTACTTAGTTATTTTTACGTTTGAACCCCAAAAAACTATGGTAACTAAAGCTTGTTTCTTTTTATTTATTTTTATTCAAATATAAGTGGCAATAGGTACTGTACTCAGATTGGTTTTTTTTGGAAACCAAAGAAGTTTCAACTACAATATCAAGTGTACTTTTTAGTACCATTTACATATATTTTTTTAACTGTTAGTAATTTGATAATTTTATTAAGCAATGTAGATACTTCTGTTTTTCGAAAGAAAATATATTTTGCAACATTGTCAAGCAATATATTACTTGTGAGTAAAAGCACTATATGTTTTCAATATTTCTGTTTCGCATTTTGGTAGTAGAAAAATATTTAAGACAGAGGCACTTGAAAAGTTTCAGTATGACGGCGCGACGGACCACCTTGTGTTGTAAAGGTACTCACAATAACTGAAGCTAGTTTTTGCCGTCACACTATCAACAAGGTTGGAAAAATTTCTAGCTTGCATAAAATATATCATATGACACGTACATTGCATGGACACAATGCATGGAAATCATTGAATGCCTCACACAAACATACAAACTTTTCATTATTTCCATATAAAATAGAATTGTTTTTTTTCTTTACAGGTACTATTTAGGTATACGGCATGGCTTGATATTGTTATTTTTATTTAGCTAGCAACTGTTGTTTAGAACACATACGGGAACAGGTGGAATGTGTATTGAACCAAAAATAAAGTGTTTTATTATATTATGCAAAAAACTATAGAAATGGATTTATTTGTTTACAGATTGACTTGACATGCATGGTATGAAGTGATTCAATACAAGAAGTCTGCGTTGACATTGTGATAAAATTGTAGTTCGTAACTAAGTAAATTCGAAAAAAAAGTTTTAAGTTAGGATTTTGTTTGATATGTACCATCAAAATAAGATTTTTCGTTTGAAAATCAGTTGGTATGTAACAAATTAACTAACAAATAGTGTAAACAAAAGTACTTGTTAGAAAATATTTACTTATTGAATTATTGACCATGCAGCGAGATGGCCATTGAAAAAGTTGGTATATTTATTGTAAACAAAGCAAGTAAGTTAAACGATAAAAAGTTAAAATTTTATTAATTATTTATAGGCAATAATTTTTATTTGAAAACTTTAAAATCTGGACGAAGCTAATTTTAATTTATTTTCATTAGGTCTAAGGCGCCATCCATTTACGGCGTCAGAAGTTTGAGGGGGGGTGGGGGTCCATCAATTTCCGATGGATTTAGACGTAGGGGGAGGGGGGTAAAAGGAAAATACGACGTCGTATAAATTCTCTATAGTTTTTGTTTCAATTTGTCAGCGCTTCAAACTTTTTGATTTGTTTTTTAACTTACTGAGTAAACATGTACAATTTTTCACAAAATTTCCATATAAATTTGAGCTAATTTTTAACAATTTTCTTTGAAAAAGGGGGGGGGGGGTATTTTACTCAAAAGTACGTCGTAAATTAGGGGGGGTCTTTAAATTCCGACGGTTTCCGATTATAGGGGGGGTGGGGGTCAAAAAATGTCCATTTTTATCCGACGCCGTAAATGGATGGCGCCTAATAAAAAAATATAAACGATTAAAAGTAGGTACAATATAAAAATATTTATATTGAGATTTTGTTTTGTACATAATTGTTAATACACCATTGTTAAATATTATTTGGAACTTTAGTTTTATGTACTTATGTATCGCGTTTTTTCATAATAATATAAAATCTTTTTGCATTACATCGATATTGCATATAATGACAATATTTTGGTTAAAGTAATTTTTTAAAATATTTTTTGGGCAGTAGTTAGGTATTATGAAGGTCAAAGATAGCTTACATCAAAGTTTAAGTTACTTACCTTTTTAATGCAGAGATCTATATTTTTTCCTAATCCTTTTGTAAGGTGTCAATTACTTTCAATCTTAACTTTACTTGATGAATACAACTACAGTTGTAAAACACTCCAAATAAGCAAGATGTTAATTAGCGACAAGTCTAGCAATATATGTTTTGTCTATTTTTTTTCTCTAGCAAACATGTTTAATGTATTTCTATGTGTATTATGTTTTTCTTTCTTTTTTACTTGAGAAATCGATATCACTTTCTTATTTTTTTTATCTGCAATTTGACTTTAGTTTCTGAATTTTGTGCATGAATGATATAGAATGTATTCTTTAATATTCACTTGTTTCTAATAAAACAAACTTAAAGTGTAAATAAAAAAAAAAGAAATTGTACAGTTTATATTTTTTTTTTCTAATTTGAAATATTTTTAATTTTTTTTGTAAAGTACAATCTCTCTTTTTTATTATTTAAAATTAATTTAATAACACACCATTATTTTTTTTAAACAGTCAGAACTTTGCGGGTACAAAACAGTAACGAGGAACAAACGATGATTAGTAGGTTATTTTATTGAAAATTTGGTATTAGTATTCTTCTGGAATAAAAAAAATATATAAATAGTTATTTAATTAATTTAATTTAATTTTTAAGATTTTAACTTAATTCTTAGGGTTTATTTTTGTTCAAATTATCGTATTGTAGCAAGAAACACAAATATATGTATTTGTATATTTGTATCGTGACAAAATTATGTAAAAGATGAAAATCTTATTTACCTACATCAATATTTTTTGATTTGGATACAAAAGGAATATATAATACATACGTAAAATGAAATAAAAGAAAACTACTTAAAAAAACGACTTAATGATTAGGTGTAAATAAGTATAAACAAATTATTTTCAAAGAAGTTGTGCGTCACTGTAAAAATTAAAAAAGTAATTATAGCCGTTTCTAAGTGAATGTCTTAATTAAAATCATAAATAATAGTAAGGCCAAACAATAATCAAATACGACTTCGACTTTTTTAGTAACATCGATAATTATATGGATTGCTTAAAAATTCTGAGGAAAAGTTCACTTTTCTATGCTCTTAAGTGTATCCAGACTAATGCTTCGAAGGACAATGAAATTATTGAATTATTTTTGATTTTTGTAACAAAATAAAACAAATGTATTATCATCCAATTTGTTTGTTTCGTCTTCTATACGTATCATTGATCATGAAGCAATGTCATTATTTTCACTGTTGTCATTTTTATGAGGTCAATTTTGTGATAAAATTAGATTAGAGAAATTACATTTGATTGTTCTTGAGCAACAGTTTCTATGTTTGCACGAAACTGAAACGATAGTAGTCAATAATAATCTTAATAATTTATGTTAACGTGTTGAATACTCAATCTGAATGGTGATCTGTGCAAGAGTAAACAAATGATGTGCTATGTTAGTAATTTTTCTTGTCTGTGTACTATTTTTCCAATGTCTTGAATAAAAAATATTTATTTAAAAAATAAACAGTCATGTTTACAGGATACTCATGTATTATATTAAACAGATGTTAATTAGAAACAAGAAAAAAATTTGAGTCAAACAACGTTAATTCTTCGCATGGACGCATAAACAAGAGCGTCGTACGTTTGTTGTTGCGAAAATGATGTCATTGTTCATATTTGTGCATTTTGCGTGTATAATACAGCAAAGTATAACAACAATGATGAATGAATGGAAGGGAGAGAAAAACATCTGGGTTTCTTAACAATTTTTGCCAAAATTTGCTCTCCCTCACGTTTATTCAATCTTAATTTTACTCATTGAAACGTTTAGTGAGAATTTGAAAAAAATAATTATTCGCATGTTTTAGTTTATGAAATACTCTAGTGCATATCAAGACACTTTAGCGAGAATATTCTTATCAGAATATATAAATAGAGGCTACCATTTTTATTGATTCTTGTTGATTTCTATATTTTCTCTATATAATTGACATTTTACAACGATAAAAAAAGGAAGAGCAACTATTTCTTGAATTCAATCTGAAGGGAAAACTTCATAAGCATTTTCCTAGTCGCTCTAGTCTCTGTTATATTTTTATAGTGAAATTTTCTCAATAGAAGAGTCTGGTTTTCAAAACTTATAAATATTTATGTATGTACGAGAGGTAGATCGACAATATAATTTTAATAATTGTACAATGTAGGTACAGAGGTGCTGGTCAGAGAATTCATATTGAGACTTAACATGCTCTGTACGCGCGGGAACATTTTCTATTTTTATAAATTATAGCGGAGTAAAAAAATGTTTTAGAATTAACTAAAAAAACGGTGTCTGATCACAGAGTTTTGCATAATATTTTTTTTTCTTGAGTTATGTTCTGAGTTTAACACGTTTGTTTTTTTTTTGTTCTGTTCACCCCTTTTCCGAACCAATAAACTAACACTTTTTAATATTGTGTGCATCATATAATTAATTGCATTCAAAAACATTCATTTAAAGCGTTTTAGAGATGAGTAATCACAAAAAAAAAATATATATTAGAAGGGCACACACAGATACCTTTCTCTGAAGTATTGAAGCTGTGTTTGTTCATTGTCAAATTCCTGTAATTGAATATTTAAATATACGTAAATTAAAAGTTATTAGTGCTGCACTATTCCTGGCTTTCGTTTTTTGACAATAATTCGTGTATAATTGTATTAGTGCGTTTTATTGTCTTTTATGGTATTTTAATTTATTTTTTGTGATTTATTTATTGTGAGCCGAGAAGTAGAACTTCATTACGTCAAATTATTATGCTGTTTCTTCCTGTATTTCTCACTACATTGCGGAAAATACGAAAAAGGACAGAATTGTTCATTTTTTCTCTAGGTTTTTTTTTTAAGGAGGAGGAAAATTTACCTCTGCATCCGATAAACTGTCTCTTTCGAAGCTCATAGCAAGTTCTCGCGTGTATAAGTCATGCTTTTGCTCTCGTGTTAAGGCATTGGACATTATTATGCGTTTTATTTAATACTATTTTGCTTTAAACTATTTATTTTTCTTTTTTTTTCGCACTTAAATCACAAAACATCCAACAAGTCTGAGAACTCAATGAGAAAGCAAAATGAGACGAATGAAAGTGATAAAACAGCGCCACCTATATGCGTAGTGGTCGATACGGGAACTACAACAGCGCCACCTATATGCGTAGTAGTCGATACGGGAACTACAACAGCGCCACCTATATGCTTAGTGGTCGATACGAGAACCTGTGTGACATGGACAAAAACTAGCAACAGATGGAGCTATTAATTTCAAAAATTTTATTTCGATTTATACGTTGAATGTAAAAATTCGTTATGTTATCGTTATGTCTTATTGTATGAACGTCATATTGTGGGTTTGTAAGCTTTCGAAATTCAATCAGGTCTCCCAGAAATATTTTAAGCCGTTTTGAAGGGGTTAAAGTAACTTATACGCACGATTTCAGTCATAAAATATTTATATCATTTTAATAATAGAGCAACCATTAAACAAAACGGACAGTTTGTCTTTCCTTTTTTTTTTTGAAATATCACTGATTGATTAGATTTGAATCTTTATTTTTAGACAATACAGGAAGCAATCAATATGTCGTTGCTCTTGATCTATGACTTAATCTTGCTTAATTGTTTAGAATCATTGCGTGGTCTGGACCAAAATTACAAAAGAACAAAATGATAATTCTTATCAAGAAACACTAAAGTATTCTAAACACATTTAAAGTGTAAAATGAAATAGAATTAAATTAAATCAGTAAAATAATAAATCATGTTTTAGCCAGCAAGTTTCTTAATCAAAATAAACGTTTGATTCACGTGCTTCATTGTCTTTTTTGATACAAGTGAAATGATTATCACTTAATGACGGCACGATAATAACACGACAACTTATGTATGAACAAGTGTCAATAAATTAATTTTACACAGCTACAAGTACTATGGTACTATACGCTTTGTATTGGATTGTTTGAAAAGTAACGAATCATTGTTGATCCATATTGTATTGAAGTTTAATGACGTGATAAGCTACTAAAATTGAGATAATAAAACAGCTCTATAATTACAAAGTATATGTGTTGGTAAATATCAATGTAAAAAAGAAATATTGATATTTGGTTGAAATCACGTTCAATTACCATGCGTTGAAGTCTCTTGATTGTCAAGTCCTTATGTTATCAGATCATAAAGGGATTTAGGGTTAATTAAGTAATTTAAATACATTGTCTGGACATTTTTGTTGTTTTTACAAGCGACACATTTTACATACGACGTAGGTAAAATAAACTTTCTACTATAAAATCAAAAGAGTACAACTGAAAATAAAAAACGTGAACATTTTTGATAACAATTATAATGACAATGACATCTTGCATAATATGAACGCCTGTTTTGTCTATAAAAGTCTTTATTGTTATTATGAAAAATATTTACATACAACATTTAAAAAAAAAACATTGACATTAACCTTAGAATTATCGCATGAATGATTAAGAACATTGATATTAAAACCTTCTTAAAAATTTATCACTTCCACGAGTACGATACAAAGTAATAGTTCTGCAAGTAATACTTCAAAAAATTCTCATGTCACTTTTAGAATACCTAGGTAAATAAATTCGACACAATGACAACAATAATGGCAATAAAATCAAAATATAAACACTTACTGATAACGTTTTTATACGATCATCAACTTCATCCATACTTATTTAATCTTGTCCTAATCTCCCCAATGTTTGCACTTATAAAATGAGTACTCCACAACTGTCTCAGTTAATCAACTCGTTGTTGAAAAAAGGTTTCCAAATGTGTCTGTAGTTCAGTGTATAAGTGACGACATCGACATTTTCGAAAGTTCAAATATATTAAAATAAATGGAATAACAATAACGACATAAAATATTAAACAATTTCG
>NC_087087.1:22030304-22050702 GCF_036172545.1 Culicoides brevitarsis
AACTGATGCGCGATGCTCTTTAAATCCGGGTCCATTAGCATACGAGATTGTTTCATATGGTTCAACTCCTTCCTTATGTCCAAAACCTTTGATAAATATGCTTAGCAATGATCAAACAATTTAGAACTAATTAAATTTATACCTAATATATCATTTCCTCGTTCTGGATATCCATTGAAAGTTACAGAATGTGAATGGTCTGCTGTCACTAAGATTAATGTATCGTCTCCTACTTTATTTAATGCAGCTTCTACAGCTCTATCTAGCCCAAGAACCTCATGCAAAGCCAAACCAGCAAAATTTTGATGGTGAGCATGATCGATTTTACCACCTTCAACCATCAAGATATAACCGGAACTGTTTTTGCGATCCAAGATTTCGATAGCTTTAACAGTCATTTCAGCAAGAGACGGCTCATCGGTATAATTTCTTAACGCCTCATAAGTCATGTGACTATTAGCAAAAAGGCCTAAACGATAAATAAAAAAAATATTTGTGTACTGATAATATTTTAATTAAATATTATCTCAATTTACCTAGAAGATATTCTGTATTACTTGTGTCAATTTTATTGAGCTCTGTAGCTTTTGTAACGTAGTACGCATGTTTTGTTGGATCAGATTTATTTTTTAACCATAAATATGGTAAATTTAATCCATCCGATCGTGGAAAAGTCTTTTCCATCCCTCCAGTAAAATTATATGGTGGAACAGGCTGATCTTTTATTGTTGCTCCCATTGCGTCACGTCCACCACCTAATATCACCTGTAATGTATATAATTTGATTTTAATTACAACTTGTCATTTTTTTCAAAGAAAACTCACATTAAATTTGTTTCCCGGTTCATCTTCAACCAATTGTCTTGCAATGTCCTTTAAGCTATTCTTATACTCATTTGGAATCGGACTATCACTTTCATAGTCTCTATTTGGTGAGTGAGAATACAATGCTGCAGGTGTTGCGTGTGTTATTCTAGTTGTTGTAACTACACCGGTCCTTTTACCAGCATCTTGACCCCATTTCATGATGGAATAGACTTGTCCTTGAGTCATGCTATCCCCTTTTGCCGTTGAATCTAATCCTAAAACTTTATACTTTGTTTTTACCCCACAAAATAATGCTGTAGCAGTTCCAGCCGAGTCAGGTACTTGTTTATCGGTGTTATATGTCTTAAAAAACAATACCAAACATTGAAAATTTATTGTATTAACGAACAGTCAAATGGCACTTACTTTTGAAAATCCGGTGTGTGGAAAGGAATCCCAAACCAACTCACTTTCTTCTCCAGAAACGTGCTTTTCACGTTGTCCCTTGAAAATTCTTCCAGCAGTGATAGTTTGAATACCCATGCCATCACCGACAAATATTATCACATTTCTAGCAACCGTTCCATCAGGGTTGGTTTGACTAAGTAATTTTTTGAGACGCGCCTCATTATATGAGTTCCAATACTGAGCATCTGAAATAAAGACGAATTTTTGAATTATTTTAAACAATTCACGATTGAATAACAAGGTCTTAACCATAAATTTTATCATAAATTGATTACAGTGTTTGATGTCCATGTACGAACACTCTTCGCGAATATTAGTTTATCGTACATACGGCTATCAAGAAATGTGACTTATTGTAATTTTTGAAAAAACGTGTGCCTTCAGTACACATGCAAAACGTGAAACTTATGTTAGTATTTTTGTTGATATATTATTTAGCTATAAGTAGGACGAAGAGGAATTTATTTTTTTCTTTCAATTTGAATGATTCTAATATACTGATTATGTTAACTGATCATATGAGTCGTGTGATCAAACTTATTAGTAGTTTCGGTTTTGTTTTTCATGTATAAATGTATGAGAAAACTATTCTTTTTCGTGATAATCATCTCGCTTAAAATGCACAAAAATTATTATAAACTTGATGCACTTTTCATTAAGAACTTACTGTAAATTAAATTAGTACTTATATCACAAGTATTCACAAAACACGCTTGATGTGTTATCATCATTTAGAATAATTCGCAGTAGTTTTCTCTCGTTTAAATCCTGTTTCATTTCAATGCAATATCAATAAATACAATTTGAATCCTTTTGAACGAGAATATTATGTCTTAGTTTACATATTTTTGACTAGGTGAAATTGAATTTTTTTTTTTTTAGTAGAAAGTATATCAGTTTGAATAATTTGAATACATTTTTAGAATGATATTGGTTGTAATAAACGATTTTTATCAAAAGTATTGATTCAATCAATATGTGTAATGGGCCTTGACCTTACTTCTGAACTTATTTTATCAAGGTTTTTTATCATCAAAATTATATTTATTTATGTAAATAATACTTTATGTTTTTTTTGCGAATTGTAACAATTGAATACTCACTATCAGCATTGGGTGATTTATATTTAATAGTTGCACCATGGATAATCGTCCAAAAGAAAAATAAACTCAACACAACTCTCAATATCATTTTATATTTTCTTTTTTAAATAAAAGCTGTAAAATGCTAAATTTTATCACAAAATTAAAAGTGAACACGTTTATTTGCTTCAAAGTACAAAAAACGGCTGTATTAATTTTTATAATTTTCAGATCAATTTAACTGATGATCAACTTAATTTGTGCAGAAATTTAGTTTTTTCCATTTTAATATGTTTGTTGATTTAATGTGTTTTTATAAATAATTTAAACATTTTGAAGATGAATCGTAAAGTTTTAATCTTTAAATATTTTGCTTTATATGATATTTTTACGTCTTATCACAACCACTGTCTGTCGCTCACTGAGGTAAATTTTCGAAATTGTTTAATATTTTATGTCGTTATTACCAAATTTATATTGAACTCAACAAAAAAATTTTGCTTCTAACGGGTTGGCGTCAAAACTATGCGTCTCCGAGCATATGTTCCATAGAGAAAAATGATCTACTCGAGTCAGCGCACAATGTTAGCGAAAAAAAATTGACAAAAAAAATTTCACCCAAAATCCTCTTATTACCAAATTTATATAGAATTCAACAAAAAATTTTGCTTCTAACGGGTTGGCGTCAAAACTATGCGTCTCCGAGCATATGTTTCATAGAGAAAAATGATCTACTCGAGTCAGCGCACAATGTTAGCGAAAAAAAAACGCACCCCCAATTTTATTATGTTGCATAAGTTGGTTTTTCAAAAGCACTAAAAAAATTTCTATAATCATAAGATTTTTTATAGTTTTGCAAAACTACAAAACTTAGCACTATAAAGTATGAAATAAAAAAATATATAAAAAAAAAAAAATATAAAAAAATATAAAAAAAAATATAAAAAACTATAAAAAAAATATAAAAAAAAAATTTAAAAAAAATATTTTAAAAAAATAATTAAAAAAAATAATATTAAAAAATGTATTGTTTGAAGTTTTCAACTTCTAAAACAAATTTATATTAAAAAAAATAAAAACAAAAAAAAAACAAACTATTGTTGTTGTTGTTGTTGTTGTTGTTGTTTTTTTTTTTTGGGCAACAGTTTTCAATTTAAGCTTATAAAATACAATAACAAAAACAAAACAATCGTCGAAAGCTTATTAATGTTGATAATGTTGAAAAGAGGTTAATAAAAACCAAGTTTCCAGGTTCAGCACAATTGCCCAAAATTTATATCATTTTGGTCAGTTTGGTAAAAGCTCAGCGAAAATTTTTATTATATGAATGTCTCCCTCTCATAAGGAACTTGTTTCATGCTTTATAGTTTGTTTATTTTCACTTTCCTCGGATTTTACTTGTTTCATACTTTATAGTTTGTTTTTTTTTTTGTTTTTATTTTTTTTAATATAAATTTGTTTTAGAAGTTGAAAACTTCAAACAATACATTTTTTAATATTATTTTTTTTAATTATTTTTTTAAAATATTTTTTTTTAATTTTTTTTTAGATTTTTTTTATATTTTTTTATATTTTTTTTTTATATTTTTTTATATTTTTCCATTTAATTTAATATATTTGAACTTTCGAAAATGTCGATGTCGTCACTTATACACTGAACTACAGACACATTTGGAAACCTTTTTTCAACAACGAGTTGATTAACTGAGACAGTTGTGGAGTACTCATTTTATAAGTGCAAACATTGGGGAGATTAGGACAAGATTAAATAAGTATGGATGAAGTTGATGATCGTATAAAAACGTTATCAGTAAGTGTTTATATTTTGATTTTATTGCCATTATTGTTGTCATTGTGTCGAATTTATTTACCTAGGTATTCTAAAAGTGACATGAGAATTTTTTGAAGTATTACTTGCAAAACTATTACTTTGTATCGTACTCGTGGAAGTGATAAATTTTTAAGAACGTTTTAATATCAATGTTCTTAATCATTCATGCGATAATTCTAAGGTTAATGTCAATGTTTTTTTTTAAATGTTGTATGTAAATATTTTTCATAATAACAATAAAGACTTTTATAGACAAAACAGGCGTTCATATTATGCAAGATGTCATTGTCATTATAATTGTTATCAAAAATGTTCACGTTTTTTATTTTCAGTTGTACTCTTTTGATTTTATAGTAGAAAGTTTATTTTACCTACGTCGTATGTAAAATGTGTCGCTTGTAAAAACAACAAAAATGTCCAGACAATGTATTTAAATTACTTAATTAACCCTAAATCCCTTTATGATCTGATAACATAAGGACTTGACAATCAAGAGACTTCAACGCATGGTAATTGAACGTGATTTCAACCAAATATCAATATTTCTTTTTTACATTGATATTTACCAACACATATACTTTGTAATTATAGAGCTGTTTTATTATCTCAATTTTAGTAGCTTATCACGTCATTAAACTTCAATACAATATGGATCAACAATGATTCGTTACTTTTCAAACAATCCAATACAAAGCGTATAGTACCATAGTACTTGTAGCTGTGTAAAATTAATTTATTGACACTTGTTCATACATAAGTTGTCGTGTTATTATCGTGCCGTCATTAAGTGATAATCATTTCACTTGTATCAAAAAAGACAATGAAGCACGTGAATCAAACGTTTATTTTGATAAAGAAACTTGCTGGCTAAAACATGATTTATTATTTTACTGATTTAATTTAATTCTATTTCATTTTACACTTTAAATGTGTTTAGAATACTTTAGTGTTTCTTGATAAGAATTATCATTTTGTTCTTTTGTAATTATGGTCCAGACCACGCAATGATTCTAAACAATTAAGCAAGATTAAGTATAGAACAAGAGCAACGACATATTGATTGCTTCCTGTATTGTCTAAAAATAAAGATTCAAATCTAATCAATCAGTGATATTTCAAAAAAAAAAAAAGGAAAGACAAACTGTCCGCTTTGTTTAATGGTTGCTCTATTATTAAAATGATATAAATATTTTATGACTGAAATCGTGCGTATAAGTTACTTTAACCCCTTCAAAACGGCTTAAAATATTTCTGGGAGACCTGATTGAATTTCGAAAGCTTACAAACCCACAATATGACGTTCATACAATAAGACATAACGATAACATAACGAATTTTTACATTCAACGTATAAATCGAAATAAAATTTTTGAAATTAATAGCTCCATCTGTTGCTAGTTTTTGTCCATGTCACACAGGTTCTCGTATCGACCACTACGCATATAGGTGGCGCTGTTGTAGTTCCCGTATCGACTACTACGCATATAGGTGGCGCTGTTGTAGTTCCCGTATCGACCACTACGCATATAGGTGGTGCTGTTTTATCACTTTCATTCGTCTCATTTTGTTTTCTCATTGAGTTCTCAGACTTGTTGGATGTTTTGTGATTTAAGTGCGAAAAAAAAGAAAAATAAATAGTTTAAAGCAAAATAGTATAAAATAAAACACATAATAATGTCCAATGCCTTAACACGAGAGCAAAAGCATGACTTATACACGCGAGAACTTGCTATGAGCTTCGAAAGAGACAGTTTATCGGATGCAGAGGTAAATTTTCCTCCTCCTTAAAAAAAAAACCTAGAGAAAAAATGAACAATTCTGTCCTTTTTCGTATTTTCCGCAATGTAGTGAGAAATACAGGAAGAAACAGCATAATAATTTGACGTAATGAAGTTCTACTTCTCGGCTCACAATAAATAAATCACAAAAAATAAATTAAGATACCATAAAAGACAATAAAACGCACTAATACAATTATACACGAATTATTGTCAAAAAACGAAAGCCAGGAATAGTGCAGCACTAATAACTTTTAATTTACGTATATTTAAATATTCAATTACAGGAATTTGACAATGAACAAACACAGCTTCAATACTTCAGAGAAAGGTATCTGTGTGTGCCCTTCTAATATATATTTTTTTTTTGTGATTACTCATCTCTAAAACGCTTTAAATGAATGTTTTTGAATGCAATTAATTATATGATGCACACAATATTAAAAAGTGTTAGTTTATTGGTTCGGAAAAGAGGTGAACAGAACAAAAAAAAAACAAACGTGTTAAACTCAGAACATAACTCAAGAAAAAAAAAATATTATGCAAAACTCTGTGATCAGACACCGTTTTTTTAGTTAATTCTAAAACATTTTTTTACTCCGCTATAATTTATAAAAATAGAAAATGTTCCCGCGCGTACAGAGCATGTTAAGTCTCAATATGAATTCTCTGACCAGCACCTCTGTACCTACATTGTACAATTATTAAAATTATATTGTCGATCTACCTCTCGTACATACATAAATATTTATAAGTTTTGAAAACCAGACTCTTCTATTGAGAAAATTTCACTATAAAAATATAACAGAGACTAGAGCGACTAGGAAAATGCTTATGAAGTTTTCCCTTCAGATTGAATTCAAGAAATAGTTGCTCTTCCTTTTTTTATCGTTGTAAAATGTCAATTATATAGAGAAAATATAGAAATCAACAAGAATCAATAAAAATGGTAGCCTCTATTTATATATTCTGATAAGAATATTCTCGCTAAAGTGTCTTGATATACACTAGAGTATTTCATAAACTAAAACATGCGAATAATTATTTTTTTCAAATTCTCACTAAACGTTTCAATGAGTAAAATTAAGATTGAATAAACGTGAGGGAGAGCAAATTTTGGTAAAAATTGTTAAGAAACCCAGATGTTTTTCTCTCCCTTCCATTCATTCATCATTGTTGTTATACTTTGCTGTATTATACACGCAAAATGCACAAATATGAACAATGACATCATTTTCGCAACAACAAACGTACGACGCTCTTGTTTATGCGTCCATGCGAAGAATTAACGTTGTTTGACTCAAATTTTTTTCTTGTTTCTAATTAACATCTGTTTAATATAATACATGAGTATCCTGTAAACATGACTGTTTATTTTTTAAATAAATATTTTTTATTCAAGGCATTAGTAAGGCAATAGTACACAGACAAGAAAAATTACTAACATAGCACATCATTTGTTTACTCTTGCACAGATCACCATTCAGATTGAGTATTCAACACGTTAACATAAATTATTAAGATTATTATTGACTACTATCGTTTCAGTTTCGTGCAAACATAGAAACTGTTGCTCAAGAACAATCAAATGTAATTTCTCTAATCTAATTTTATCACAAAATTGACCTCATAAAAATGACAACAGTGAAAATAATGACATTGCTTCATGATCAATGATACGTATAGAAGACGAAACAAACAAATTGGATGATAATACATTTGTTTTATTTTGTTACAAAAATCAAAAATAATTCAATAATTTCATTGTCCTTCGAAGCATTAGTCTGGATACACTTAAGAGCATATAAAAGTGAACTTTTCCTCAGAATTTTTAAGCAATCCATATAATTATCGATGTTACTAAAAAAGTCGAAGTCGTATTTGATTATTGTTTGGCCTTACTATTATTTATGATTTTAATTAAGACATTCACTTAGAAACGGCTATAATTACTTTTTTAATTTTTACAGTGACGCACAACTTCTTTGAAAATAATTTGTTTATACTTATTTACACCTAATCATTAAGTCGTTTTTTTAAAGCTGCGGACACAATTAATTTTTTCTATATTATATGTATATTATATGCATATAATATGTATATAATTCGTATATTATATGCATATAATTCGTATATAATTTGTATATTATTCGTATATTATATGCATATCATATGTATATAATTTACATATAATTTATATATAAAAATTTTTTTATTCGAAATATCAAAAATTTGATCTTAAATTGAAGTTGAAATTGCATAAATTGAACAAAAACACTCTTATTAAGTTATTTTTTCATCGATTAATGGTAAAATTTTGAATTTTTAGTATAAAAAAAAATTATATAAAAATTATATGCATATTATATACATATTATATGCATATAATATACAAATAATATACAAATTATATACAAATTATATACGAATTATATGCATATAATATACGAATTATATACATATTATATACATATAATATGCATATAATATAGAAAAAATTAATTGTGTCCGCCACATAAGTAGTTTTCTTTTATTTCATTTTACGTATGTATTATATATTCCTTTTGTATCCAAATCAGAAAATATTGATGTAGGTAAATAAGATTTTCATCTTTTACATCATTTTGTCACGATACAAATATACAAATACATATATTTGTGTTTCTTGCTACAATACGATAATTTGAACAAAAATAAACCCTAAGAATTAAGTTAAAATCTTAAAAATTAAATTAAATTAATTAAATAACTTGTGATGTTCCCTCCAAAGGTTCCAATAAAACACGAGGTTTTTTTTTAATTTTACGAGAATAAACTTTATTTTATTTGACTTGTCGTCACCGCGGTTTGTTCTCAACTACTCAATTTTTCTTAATTCTCTGCCAATGTCAACTGGACCTTCTTGGTCCCAGTTGACATTGGCGCGCGCCTCGGCGCCGTTCATAAAACATTACAAAATCGGCCTTCCTTCGGGGAGGACCGAAGGGGGGGGGGGCCAGTGTCGTCCCTCGCTCGACCTCTATTGTTTCCGCCGGAGGGAGTCACGGCTTCGCTCGACCTCGTTCTTCCGCCGGAGGGAGTCACGGCTACTCTCGACCTCTTTCTTCCGCCGGAGGGAGTCACGGCTAGTCTCGACCTCTTTCTTCCGCCGGAGGGAGTCACGGCTACTCTCGACCTCAATTTTCTAGCCGGAGGGAGTCACGGCGTTGCAGGGCTTTACTGCTGTTCTGCAGCGACCCGTTGGCGGATTCGCTGCCGACGTTTTTTCCTGTCTGCTCGGTACTTTGCCGACCTCTTCCGTTTCGCCACGCACTCGAATTGTGCGTGGCCCGGTTCCCAGCAACGGAAACATACGTCCTTGGGGCGGCGTGGATGTTGGCGTCTTGGCTCGCGGTTCTCGCGTCGGTATACCCACGGTCGTGGTCCTGAGTGTTGTTGCGGGACTACCGCCACTGACTGTACCGGGCATGGGCGATAGCGTCGACAATCGCCCGGCGGAAAGCGTTCATCCGGATCTTCCTCCATGTCTTCGGGCTCATCGCCGTCGTTGTGCTCGGCCCAATTCTCGAGGTCGTCGTTCTGTTCGATACTCAGGGCCTGCTCCTCCTGGTTGGGAGCCTCGTATTCGTCCAAGCCTTCGAAAGCTTCGCCCTGGTTGATGAGCGGGGCTTGCTCCTCCGGAGTCATAGGCTCGTGTTCGCGCGAACCTTCGAGGTGTCCATCCTGTTCTGTGATCGTGGTATTTTCATCCGCGGCCGGGGGCGCGCTTTGTTCTGTGGGTGCGTGGGCGGCTTCCAGCTCAGCGTCGCTCTCCCCTAGGGCTTCGTTAATCCGCTGCGTGATCTCTGCCACGTCCTCGTCCGTTAGCGGATCTGTTTCAATATCCAGGACGTCGCTTTCCCCGCCACTTTGCTCGTCGCTCTCGGCTTTTTCTTCCTCGATCCGGGCCAACGCCATTTGTCGGTTTCGGTAAGTTTGGATGGATATGCGCTCGGGTCGCCGCGCGTTCTTTTGGGCGTCAGTCTGGAATATGTAATCGGAGAGCGGGGCGGCTACCTCGTAGAATTCCGTAAACAGTAGCGACGTCAGCTTAAAGAATCTCGCGGTGGATCCCAGGCGGCCGCGCGTAAACCAGCCCGCCCTAGCGTGCACTAGGGCTAATTTGGCGACCACGGTGATATCTAGGGGATTGCTCGCGTTAAGGACTTCTTGAGTCGTCTCGCCCACCAACTGAGCAAGGCTTGCTTCCTCGAATAGGTAGTCCGTGAAACTGAGCTTTTTCACCGGCATCCCGTGGGGATCATCGAGTAGGACTTGATTTGCTCGAACGGTCAACCACTCGCGCGGCTCTTGGATGTTGGGTGATATTAATGTCTCTCCCCGCCTCTCAACCTCATCACGGAGCAGGGTAATGTTTAGTCGGTAACAGTCGGCCACCAATCGATCGCTTGCCTTCTGAAACAAATAGAAAGAGAGTCGTGATTAACGCAAGGAAGGCAAGTTTGTCACTCGGTTAATTAATTTTTTTTCAGATCGTTGGCGTGTATTTTGATGGCTGGTTTGCCGTCGCATGCCACGGAGTACGTTTGCGGCCCCAACCTGCGAATTATTGTTCCCGGCAAGTATTTCGGAAGTAATTTCTGCGATATTTGGGCGCCAGCATTAGAAAGCTGCCTATTTCGTACCCACACCCTTTCGCCCTCTTGAAAAACCACATCTTTGCGGCCTCTGTTATAGAGAGCTGCAAATTTCTGTTGCGCCCTCGACATATTTTCCTTGACTTCCTGTCTCAGTCTGTCGAATTGGGCTCGCAGATCTTCTGCCGTCGTCTGGTTGCGCGTGCCGCTTCTCACCACTCGTTCGTACTCTGAGCCGAACATTCGAGGGTGTTGACCGAACACAACCAGAAATGGTGATTTTTTTGTTGTCTCGTTCAAGGTGGAATTTATCGCCCATTGGAGGTTGGGAAGGTTTTCGTCCCATCTGTCCTGGGCTACGTTATTCTCCAGCACCATTGCTCGTATTGCTGTGCTCAACGTTCGGATGTACCTCTCGCAAGGATTTGCTTGCGAGTGGTACGCCGGTATTGTCCAGTGTTTGATGTGCCGTCGCGATAACAACTCCTTCATCTCTCTTCCGATGAGGGGTCGGAAGTTGTCCGTTATTATCGTTTGTGGGCAACCAAAACGCCCGAACACCTCAAGTTCCAACACCTGAACGACTTGCTGCGCCCTTGCGTTACGGCAAGGGCTTAGAATAACGAATTTCGTGAAAATGTCAACTATTACCAACAAGTACCGGTTTCCCTTTCGGCTTCGCGTGGTGGGACCCCAATGATCGAGTGCAAGCATTTCAAAAGGGCTCTCTGGCGACCTACTCGCAATCATTGGGACCCGCGTTCCTCGCGTCGCCGCTTTAGCGGCCTTGCAGACAACGCATCTTCGAATGACCTCCGCGACGGTCGACCTCATACCGGGCCAGAAGTACCGCCGCCTTATCCAGTCGAAGCATTTGTTCACTCCGAAGTGGCACAGTTCTCGGTGTATGCGTAAGACTAGTGCTTGGCGGCTCGGCTCTGGGATGTATTCCTTCCATATATAGGACGCCGCACCAACCTCATCTCGAGTTTGGCAATATTGGTAAATAGTTGAACCCGTCGCCCGAAAATTGCTGAAGTCTTGGGGTCGACTTTGTAGTCTGTCTAGCATGTCCCTTTGGAAGGAATCTAGTTGCGCCACGCCGATCGCCGATATGGCTCGGCTCAAAGCGTCTGGCACTACGGATTCCCTCCCTGATCGATGTTTGATGTCTAGATCGTAGTTGTTGAGCTCCATCACCCACCGCGAGAGTTTCCCATGACCGTCGGCATGTATGGTCCGTATATGCGTAAGGGCTTTTGCGTCGGTCACTACTGTGAAGCGCCGTCCCCACAGGTAATGACGAAAATGCTTTATCGCCAACAAGACCGCTGCTGCTTCCTTAGCTGTGGCTCCCAACCTTTTCTCCGCATCCGCCCATTTCTTGGAAAAATACGCGATAACCACTTCATTGCCGTCTTGTATTTGGCCGAGAGCGGCGCCTGCGGCGACATCGGATGCGTCTGTCTGGAGTTGGAATTCCAAATCAAAATTTGGGTTCGCCACGACCGGAGTAGTGGTCATGGCTCTTTTCAGCTCCTGGAAGGCCGTCTCTCGGCGCTCGCACCAATGGAAGGGCGCATTTTTTTTCAGCAGGTCCGTCAAGGGCGCCGCGATACCCGAGTAGTTTTTTATTAGGCGTCGATAATAGCCGGTGAGCCCCAAAAATCTCCTCAATTCCTTCAGGGTACGGGGTCGAGCATATTCCGTCATCGCTGATACCTTGTCGGGGTCTGCGCTCAACCCTTCGCTGCTTATTATGTATCCCAGAAATTTCACGGATTTCGCAAAAAACACTGATTTTGCTACGTTCAAGGTCAACTTGGCGTTCGAAAGCCGCTTTCCTACTTCAGCTATTAGCCTCAGCATTTCCTCCGCCGTATCCGCCACGATGAGGATATCGTCTACATAAACGTAGACGTTCCTACTTAAATCATGGCCTAGCGCCAGATCCATCAGTCGACACTGCGTGGCGGGGGCGTTGCAGAGGCCAAAGGGCATGACCTTATATTCATAAAGTCCTCGCCCTGGCACTGCAAATGCCGTCAGTTGCTGTGCTGATGCGAATTGTCCCTTTTTCTGCTCTCCGCAGAGCGGCACCTGCCAAAACGCCTTGCTTAAGTCTAGGCTAGTCAAGAAATTGACTTTTGACAGCCTTGCCAGCAGCCTGGGAACATTTGGAACTGGGTATCGGTCCTTCACCGTTATCTCGTTCAGCCTCCGACTATCAAGGCAGAGGCGTATTGTTCCGTCTGGTTTTTTCACTGGCACAATGGGCGAACAAACCGGTGAACAGCTCGGTCCTATTATCCCTTGTTGAAGCATCTCGTCGATCTGTTCACCGATTTTTCGTTCCATTATCGGTGAAAACAGATACGGTCGCACATAAAATGGTTTCGCCCCCTCAATCAGTGTGATTGTGTGGGCCAATAAGTTTGTTCGCCCTATTCTTCCCTTTTGAGGGCAGGGCAGAGACCTAACCACGTCATACAGCCTCCATTTCAAGTCATCGTCCAATTTTATCTCGCATTTGTAATTTAGGGGTTCGTCGTATATTCTATTAATCGCCGCCACCTTTCGTGTCGCTATTTGCAGGCCGGCTGGCTCGAAGAAGTCGATGCCAAGAATTAAATCCTCACTTTGGTTTTCGGTGATTATGGTGGGATGGGTGAACCGCCTAGAATTTACGACATATGTTATGTCGAGAATTCCCAGGCTTCTGATTGGTGAGTCATTTGCCGTTGTCAAGTTGACGTTAGAGCGCTGACTTTTCTTCTTATATTTTGCAATAAGAGGGCACATCCGCTTTATGGTCACTGACGAGCCGCTGTCCACCAATCCCGCGATTTTTGTGTTGAATAATTTCACCCGTAGTCTTGGCCGCGGATCACTTTTGGCTTGGATATTTGGCAAAGCAGCCAAAGTCCAGCCCTCGTCTCCGCGTGTCTTCTTCTTGTGGGGTATGACGCTTCGAGGATCCGTTAACGGGATCCTCCTCGCCCGTTTCCCGGACAGGCTCTTGCGAAGTGCCCTGGCTTCCCACACTGATAACATTTAAGCTCCACTCGACCTTCAACCCGACGCGCATTTGCAAAAGGCGCACGGTTTCCGTTGTGAGTATTCGCGAGACGATGGGGACGAAGGAAATCTTGAGTCAGGGAGTTGCGACGTTGGAATTGGCCCCCTTCCTTTCCGCGTGCCGAGAAGTCGCCTGAATCTCGATTCTCTTCGAAGCCCACCTTTGGTCCATCGGCGATGCAGGATGAGCGATCTCTCTCGGGTACTGTTTGAGGTGATTCGCGACTCGACGTCGTTCCCAGCAAATTTTCTGCTCTTATGGCGGCTCTTCGGAGGTCCTCCAACCGCCGGATGTTCCACCCGCCCGCCAAGGCTTGACGTAAGGGCAAATTGAGGCCTTTGATCGCTATGTCCACCTTCTCTTCCTCCGGCAGCGCACGTCGCAGACTTCTAAATAGCATATCTAGGCGTGTTATGAACACTGACGCGCTAGAATGTCCTTGCCTTTTCGCGAAGATTCGCCGCATCGTATCACTGTCTGAGCCCGAGCCTACACAGACTTGGGCCAATTCGCTCACGAGATCATCCCACGTGTTGATGTGATCCGCTGTGGCGAGGTAATCGGCTACGTCTCCTTCGAACAAGTGCATTTTGTTTAATAGGAGCTCTTGGTCGGTTGTGCCGTGCGTGCGTGCCATTTGTTTCACGGTCATGAGGAAACGTGGCAATTCCTCTTCGTTCCCCGAGAATTTCGCCACCGCCCACTTATGAATTGGCAATCCCTTTGATCGTGCTGGCTCACACCTGGTCTCGCCCCGCTGTCGTTCTAAGCGTAGGGCTTTTTCGATGGTGTCTATGCGCCTTTGGTTTTCTAATCGTACTTGGGTAACCATTTGTTCACACATTTTCGCAATTTCCGCCCTCGACATCACACCATCGATAGGGCTGCACGACGTAGACGCATGACATTCATTGCCTTTTCCGCCCAATTCGTCTGAATTGTTGCCTTTTTTCTCTTCATTCGCGCCCTGTCGCGTCCGACCTTGGGCATTCTCTATTTCTTCGCGCGCGCGTTGCTCTCTCACAACGATCTCTGTGTTAGATTGTCGTGTGGCGCCCAGCTCTGCCGAGCTTTGGGCTTCCGGACACTCTTCATGTCCCATGTTTGAGAGGTAGCTCCTCAATTCGGACACCAATTGTTCCCCCGGATCCCGGGTTGTGGAGGGCATGTCCTCCAGCAGGACCAGAAGGTCCGCTGACGCACCCTCCGTCGCCTCCGCCTCCCCGGCGAGTGGCGTTGGAACCCGATGCTTTCCCAGAGTTGGCGTCGAGGCGTTTTCCGGCTCAATAGGCCGGAACCCGGCATGCCCAGCCTCCAGCGTGCTCAGCAGCCTCGACGCTTCTCTCGCCATGCCCTCGAAGAGCAATTGGCATTTGGGATCTAACGCCACGTTCCTTTGAAGCCTCATTGTCAGCACGCGTACTCGCGACAATATCGCCCTACGCGCACTTGCGTACCGCGGGGCAAAGGCTAGTTCTAACTTCACTTCCTCCAGTAGGTCGTGGCATTCCGCCGCCTCCCTTTCCGGATCCATCTGGGAGACGGCAATAGAACTCAGCATGGATATGCCGTGAATGGCTTCCTCTTTAAGGGCCCGCTTGAGCCGCCGGCGACGTGATTCCACGTCGACTGGCACTCGCACATCCCTAATTCTTAGCTCGTACGACACCTCCTCACCCGTCAAATGATCCACCTCTACTTCCAGGTATCTTTTGTCATTAGTGATACTTGGATTTAACTAAAAAAAATGACATGATAAAAAAAATGCGACATTTTAGACAAAATAATCCCATAAAATGACCGGCCTTCACACTGCACAGGACACACAAAACACACAAAACACCAAACAAACTTTTTCATAAAAACAAATCCCGCGTGGTCACATAAAAAACATTATCGCGCGTCCTCATGAATTTGAAGGACCTCTTTGCCTTCCTTGGAGACATGGCTATGTCTCATCCATGTATTTTCGCCCAAAATTCCCACATTCTGGGCTTTTTTCCTCCAATTTCCGACTTCTTAGCACGTGTGTTGCTCAGCACTCGTGGTTCCGTACCGCCAACCTGTTCTTTGGCTTTCCTGCACGACACACACGTACGTAGCGCGATAACACAAAGACCGCATGTCGAGCGTAAAAATCTAAATTTCGCCCTCCTTTTTTTCCCTTTTTTTTTTTCTTTTTTTTTTGATTTGGCTGGGCTTTTTTTTGCACGATTTTATTTCTTTTTTTTTTTTTCTTCACATTTTTCTTTCACTAAAAAATCTTTCCTTTCATATATGGTCACGAACATTGGACGAATATGTTGCTATGTTGAATGGTCAAAATGACGCGAATCCACTAAAAAAGGGCAATGACATTATATCGCTCAATGACACTGTTGTTGTCCCTGTGAAATCAGCATGGCAAGGCAAATCCTTTTTGGTTCCATACATAATGGCCCACACTTGCACAAATTGGTGGAACTTTGCCCGCAAGATAACCATCACTGCAGAGTCATTTAATGAGCGAGACACATTTAAACAAAAATATATAAGTTACTACTGCTTCACTCGTGCATCGACTGTCATAATTAAAGGAACATACAAGAATGTGCTTCTTGTCATAACTGACTCAAACCGCTCGTCATTTGGCACCGCAGGCTTTAAACTCAACTCACTTCCCGGGATTGCAGCCACCCGTGATGGCTATGCTGACTTTGCAAAGGTATGTCACACATGGCTTGGACGTCACTCAGATGCAAAGTTTAGTCCACTTGGAACTTGGGAAGATACACTGAATGCATACCGCCATATGTGTCACACAGTTGGGCCGAACGACCTGATGCGCCGTATGTTGGTGATGTGCGCAGAACTTTCAACATCATATTTTGCTGGCTGGAGAACATATACAGACGGTAGCGGCACAAAAGAAGTGACAAAAACCGTTGAAGTTGTGAACCTGATCGAGAGTGATGGCGACTCTGATAGTGACTTAAGTGAACCTGAAGAGACACCTGATATACCAGAGGGACTCAAAAGAAGGTTCCGATCAAAGGCAGGTAAACGGTATACAGACGTGGGAAATCATAGGACAATCGTAATGATGAGGAAGGCAACTGAAACAATGCGAAGAACAGTTGAAAGATCAAAAACCACTCTTGAATTGGTGCGGAGAAATTTTGAAAGTTTGAGCGCTGATTATAATAAGACGATGGCCAGATTGAAGGAGATGCGGTCACGTGAAAGACTTCTACGGCGCAGAGTTGAATATTTGAACAATGAAGATGATATCGCCGTTCTTGAGGAGCAAGAGGTTTTCACGGGTGTATTCGCCACGATGACTTTAGAAGACGCCACATCAAAATTGAAAGATATAGAAAGCGACATACTTGCGTTTGAGCTCGAGAATGATACTTTGTTTGAAAACTATAGTTCAGCATGTGACACTCTCGATTCTCATAAAGAACTTGTTGGGATATATGAACGGCAACTTGATGAAATGATGGATGAGTTTGACACTGCCACAAAGAATGGCATTGGCGCAGATGAGCCGATGATTGGACCATACGTTTTCAATAATAACGCAACAAGCAAAATGGAGATCATTGGTGAGACGCCTGACATTGCGGACCTCACAACAACTCAGAGGCAAAAGATTGTGCGCGCACACAGTGCATGGAGATATTCACCACTTGGCAGACTTCAGCAAACAAGTGTGACAACAAAAACTGCATCAACGAACCCCGCATTCGGTGTCATTTCTAGAGAGACTGACCAATACAATTTGTGTGAGGCAAATCCAATGTTCAGAGTTCTCGCTCACTGTGATATATTCAAGATATCACAAAACTGTGACACAGAAGGTTTTTCATTTGCTTTCGACATGGCAAACTTCATAATGGGGAGCAGTGTACTGTTAGCCGCCGCAGCTAACATTATGTACTTGCAAATTGGCGTTACACTACCTGATTTCAACATGATATCAGATGATTGGCATGCTATTGACCCACAAACCTTCGACATATTGGCACCATTAACGAGGAACTTTTGCATTAGTGAGTTCGCGACATCATACAGAACAACAGATGCTGATGACTGGTTTGCTGACATACAAGCAGTAATTGGAATCACAAAGGCAGAATTAACCACATGGTATTCGCTGTACTTACCATGGTGGTTTGTGAATTCAATGATCGAAAAATTCAGCCCAGAAGGAGCGTATACATCAGTTATCGCAAATCACACATCAACACTCCCTGTCGGCGACGACCCGTATGGAATCACTGGGATGCAGGGCTATCTGATTGATGTTAACTGTAACCCATTTGATTTATCATACTGGACAGCAACACGCGCGTATGAACGCACCGTGAAACACTCATATGTGGGTTTCTTTGCAATATATTTGCCTAGTGCTCACCAAAACAATATGGAATGTAACTATGTGGGATGGAACGCATGGAGGTTTGGTGATAACGGTACCCGATTTACCAAAAATGGTAAAAAATCAAAACAACTAGAAAACTGGGACAAGGGAGTTGTCGAACTTAACTGTATTGTATTCCCCTTCTCTCGCGCGTACATGTTGCAGGGTAACCCTAAGGCATTTGTCACTGTTCTCAATAGGCAACCAGACACTGGAAAACGTTCAACCCAGCTTACTGTGAGACCTATTGTATGGCCAGATCCTAAGTTACTTGACTGGCTCGGTCACGGGTTGCTCAAAATAGCACCTGATCTGTTTACTGGTAACTGGATCGGTGCAATAACTAAGGGTGTTGGTCATGTGGCTAGTGGTATTATCGACTGGGCTTCACAAAAACTGAAGGAGACAGACGCCCACGATGGTGACCATGGTGATCACCAGAAGACCTTTCTTGATTAACACAAGCAATATACGCATACGTGGTGATGCGTTGATTGGATTGCTGACAAAAATACACCACGAATATCCTCAGCATATTTTCAAGCATATGGTGTACGGAGCCACGGAGAGAGAAATCAACAAATTGTCATCGTTATCACAATCAATTGTACAAACAACACGAGATTTTTTAAAAAATTTACAAAGAGAAATAGATGCATTGGACGTATACGAAAACACTCTAGTTGGAATGTATCGTTCAGTGAGATATTCAGAAACCGAATCAATACGCAAAACAAATTATGGATTAACATTATATACACCAAACACAGCTATGATTTCCGAGTTCCGTAATCAACTCAAATACTATACATCATATTATGACATAAACACCCGATATAGACATAATTTCCAGGCCGAACAATTGGAAAAACTGCAGAGATGCAGAATGAGCATTAACCAGAACACAGGAGTCAAAGGTGGTTCAACGTTTTCAAAGCCGTTAAATATGCACATTGGATATGTTAACCAACTTCAAAACGATGTATTCACCAAGAACTACACAAAAGTAATCGTGAGCGCAGTTAATATCATCATAAACTTCATTGGTCAATCATCACTTTATGTGATTTTGGATGATGTAATACGCAAATACTTGTCTGAGATTGACGATTTAACATTTGGATATAGCTATGAATCCCAGGCTATATCCCAGATTGTCACGAATTTCCATGGTTTGTCAACCGTTGGTGGCCCCAGGGGTTGGGTCGACAGTGACATAATTGAATTGATTGACGACTGGATATCGAAAGACCATTGTAAAGGTGATTACGATGGGCATCGTTTTGCGGAGAATTTTTTCGCGAATAAGATTAATGAATGGTCGAAAACACGGAAAACGCATTCCAAGCTCACATTTAAAGAATTCTGCTCAGACCCAATGCGATGGGCTACTTCTGGTGGCGCTCCGAAAGTCAAGGTAGGAGACGAAGAGATACGATCAAAATGGGCATGGGCCCTTGATACACTTCAAAAAACATCTGATGTTCCATTGGCTGCAAGTGAGTTGACAAATTTGGCACGGGTGGCATTGAAAGAAGAGAAGAAAACACGCACCGTAATAACAACGCCATTGTTGAGTTACTTGCGCCAATGTTACATGTTGTACATACTTGGCCCTCCTCCACTAAACTCCACTGTAGCAGACAGATCGCTCGTTGAATATCTGGCCCGCAGTAATTGTAAATATTATATGAGTGTTGATGCTTCTAAATTCGATCATAACATAACAAAAAAACAGGTTCTAAAGTTTTTTGAACTTATTCGTGATACTTGTCCGGAGCTTGAAGACATTGTTAATGACGAAATAGATCACATACAGCATTTACGTGTCACTTGGAATGACAAAGACTGGGAATACAACAACGGATTACTCAGTGGATGGAGAATAACGTCAATATTTGGCAGTATGTACACTTGTGGACTTGCTGAATACGTAAAAGAGAAGACTGGCATCCCCTTCAACTACATAACTCAAGGGGACGACATAATATTTTTCACTAATTATAAAATCGATTCTCACCAAGTGATAAAATGTTGCGAATCATATGGTATTGACACAAATGAAGAAAAGACCCACTTTGGTGAATTTGGTGAATTCTTGAAATATAGGTACTCCCAGGATTATATATGTGGGTACTCTGCTAGGAATGTAAGATCGCTTTATCTAGCCAACCCGTGGCTCGACACTTCTATAGATGTTGATCCTCAGGCATTGTCTGGACGTTGGGCATCATATTTCTCAAGACTGATGATGTCATGCAACAAGTCATTTTCACAACAGCATGAAACATCAAGAATTAATGTTATCACC
>NC_087087.1:22050802-22076215 GCF_036172545.1 Culicoides brevitarsis
TTCAATGAATCTTTAATGAAGTTTTGAATCAAAAAAACTTCAAGAAAAATTATGACATTTAAAATTTCAGTAAAGATTCATTAAAGAAATTCAGTACTGAATCTGCACTGAATTTTCAAAGCCTCAAAAACTTTAAGAAAAAAATTGCAAGATTTTGAGGTCAAAATTTCATTAAAGATTCATTAAAGAAATTCAGTACTGAATCTGCACTGAATTTTCAAAGCCTCAAAAACTTGAAGAAAAAAATTACAAGTTTTTGTGGTCAAAATTTCATTAAAGATTCAATTATGAAGTTCAGTACTGAATCTGCACTGAATTTTCAAAGCCTCAAAAACTTACGAAAAAAAATTATAAGATTTTCTTATCCAAAATTTCATTGAAGATTCAATTATGAAGTTCAGTACTGAATCTGCACTGAATTTTTAAAGCCTCAAAAACTTTAAGAAAAAAATTACAAGTTTTTGTGGTCAAAATTTCATTAAAGATTCAATTATGAAGTTCAGTACTGAATCTGCACTGAATTTTCAAAGCCTCAAAAAATTTCAAGTAAAAAATTGCAAGATTTTGAGGTCAAAATTTCATTAAAGATTCATTAAAGAAATTCAGTACTGAATCTGCACTGAATTTTTAAAGCCTCAAAAACTTTAAGAAAAAAATTGCAAGATTTTGAGGTCAAAATTTCATTAAAGATTCATTAAAGAAATTCAGTACTGAATCTGCACTGAATTTTCAAAGCCTCAAAAACTTTCAAGTAAAAATTACAAGTTTTTTTGATTCAAAATTTCATTAAAGATTCATTAAAGAAATTCAGTACTGAATCTGCACTGAATATTTAAAACCTCAAAAACTTGAACAAAAAATTTAAAGTTTTGTGGTCGAAATTTCATTAAAGATTCATTGAAGAAAATCACCAATGAGGCAAGGGTGAAATTCAGGATAAAATCATCTTATATTCAAATACCAAAATATCTGAATCCCTGAAAATCATGAGTTATTCAGTACTAATTCAGCTATTAATGTCAAGCCGGACCCTCGGCTTGACTCCCGATAACCCTATAGAACGTAAAATTTTGAAAAATTTTCGCTTCACTGAACAAGTCCTGAAACCCTCCTGAATTTTTGGTTTGCATAAGGCCACATCTCATATGAGACGAGTAAAAAAAAAATTCCTTCCTGAATTCGTCCTATGTACGAGACAAGCTACGTAAAAAACAAAAAAATTTGAAAAAATTCGAAAAAAAATTTTTTTCACTTAAGTCTGTAATGTTGGCATAACTATTATAGGGGGTGATGGTTTCAAGAAATTTGACAATGCTGAATCATTAATGAATCAACACTGAATCACTGATTGATTTTGAATTCATGGGTAATTCAGCATGGAAATTTAAGCGGACACTTTGGCTGGAGTTGTCGTATAGCCTAAGGACATATTTTCTATATGGTGTACCAGAAGAGAGCCTCTGTAGTAATGGCTGAATCATCACTGAATCACCAATGGACTTTGAATTCATGGGTAATTCAGCATGGAAATTTAAGCGGGCACTTTGGCTGGAGTTCTCGATGGACCTATAGGAAAATTTCCTATATGGGGTACCAAAAAGGAGCCTCTGTTGAATGATGTGTAATGACTGAAACACCAATGAATCGTCAATGAATTTGAAAATCAGTAGCTGTTCAGCACTAATTCAGCAGGAAAATTTAAGCGGGCGCTTTGGCTGGAGTTATCGATGGACCTATAGGAAAATTTTCTATATAAAGGATGGAAAGCAAGCCGATGGAGACATATGAAGTAAGTATCATCGCTGATTCATTAATGAATATGTATTTTTTATTTTTAGTTAAGAAGACCAAAATGGACAAGTATTGAAGATGCAAGAATCATGTAAGAATCTTTACTGATAATCATAATTTGAACTTTTTTCTTCTACTTTTAGGAATCACCAATGAATCTTTAATGAATGGAAATCATAATGGTAACTTTATACAGAAATGCATGTCAGTGAAGATTCAGTGAAGAAAATCATGGGTTAGTTATAAGTATTACGAAAGTTAAGTATTGTAAATGTGAAGTGTTGAATATGTTGAAAGGAATCATTGGAGAATCATCAATGACATTTTAGCTTTGATGGTTTTCCAATGGTTTCCCTTTTATGAACAATATTTAAAAACACTGCTGAATCATTGGGGATTCAGGAGTATTGTTAACTTAGTGAATTTCAGTAAAGATACATTGAAGGGAATCATTGGGGAATCATCAATGACATTTTAGCATTGATGGTTTCCCAATGGTTCCCTTTTTTTATCAAAAATTTTCAAATCACTGCTGAATCATTGGTGATTCAGGAGTGTTGATAACTCAGTGAAATTCAGTGAAGATACATTGAAGAAATTCATTAGGGAATCATTAATGCCATTTAAGCATTGATGGTTCCCTTTTTTTATGAAAAATTTTCAAATCACTGCTGAATCATTGGTGATTCAGGAGTACCATTTTTGCGATGTTTAAAACATCGAAAATCAAATCATGCCAGATTCACCACTGAAAATCAGCGGAGAGTCAGTACTTAATGTGTGTGAAAATTTTGAAAAAGTCATTGGTGAATCAGCACTGAAATTCACCAACACTGAAGATTTGCTGAGAGTATGCGTTACATCACTGCGCATAGTAACGCATCTTTTGTATGAAAATGTAACGCTTGTAACTCATGACGCTTCTTCAAGGGTTCAGTACTGAATCAGTACTGATTCTTTGGTGAATTGCCCATAGGGCTGCATCAATGCTTTCATTGATAGCTTTCATTTTAGCTTCACCGCTAAACGTTTGGATTTCTTTCAGGAAATTTTCAATGTATTTGTTTGCTACGGTCATCTAAAAAATAATAAAAATGAAAATAAATTTTAATTTTAATTTTAATTTTAATTTTAATTTTAATTTTAATTTTAATTTTAATTTTAATTTTAATTTTAATTTTAATTTTAATTTTAATTTTAATTTTAATTTTAATTTTAATTTTAATTTTAATTTTAATTTTAATTTTAATTTTAATTTTAATTTTAATTTTAATTTTAATTTTAATTTTAATTTTAATTTTAATTTTAATTTTAATTTTAATTTTAATTTTAATTTTAATTTTAATTTTAATTTTAATTTTAATTTTAATTTTAATTTTAATTTTAATAAAAATAAAAATAATAATAAAAATAAAAATTGAAATAAAAATGAACATAATAATAAAGTAATAAATAAAATTAAAATGTCATATGATAAAGAAAATAATTTTAGAATAATTTTGGCGTTTAAATTTTTTTGATCGGACTTTAAGTTTTTGAGATATCTCGAGAAATGAGTCATTTTTGAGTTTTCGTGCAAAAATGACAGGGTTAGGCATGGATTTTTTGTCGAAAAATCATAAAAATGCATTTTTCCCCCGTTTAGAGTTGTTTTTCAGAAATATGATGTATGACGGATCTTACTAAAATTTTCTCAGCAATTTAATGGCATTTACCGATTTTGGGTAAAATCGGTTTGTAAGGAGTTATTTCAAGAAAAGTGTTTTTGAGTTTTTCCGAATTTTCCATATGCCCACTAAAAAATTTTTGATGCTTAATTACTCATTTTGTGAGTAAAAATTACTCCGTAAATGTGTAAAATTTACTCACTTTTTAGGTATTTTTTACTCATATATGCATAAGAATTACTCATTTTCATCCTTAAATTTACTCATCGAGCCCTTAGGATCAGTTCAATTTTTGGATTTTTTTAATTTTTTTGTTAAATTGAAAACGTTTTGCTATGAATTCAAGCAAAAACTCAAATGAAAATTGGATTTTTAAGTATTTTAATGAGATTTATATCTTTTAGAATTTTTTTTTTTTTGAATATTTTCTATTTTTTTTTAATTTTTTAACTATTTTTTGATGTTTTATCATGATTTATGAGAGAAAGTCAAGAAAATGACTCATTCAAAGTACCAAATCATCATGCTGTGCAAAATCTGAATTTTTTAGGTTTAAGTGATTTTATCGAAAGTCAAAGTTTCAGAAAATTTTTTGAATAAGATGAGCTTAAAAATGTTAATTTTTGTAAAAAAAGTCCTAATCTTAGCATGAAAGGTTTGAAATAAGAAGTGTTTTGAGGACAAAAACTTTCAAAATATTTTGACCAATGAAAATGACTCGAAAAGTAAAAAAAAAACTCATACGGATTTAAAATGGCGGAAATTGGGTCAGAAAACTAAATTAATTATCAAAAGAAAAGAGAATATTCATGTTTTGTTTTTTTTTTGCATTTTTAAGCAAATTTTTAATGATTTTCTTAATGATCAAATTAAAAAAAAAAAAAAAGAATCAATAATATGTGATATCAAAATGAAGCTTAATGAGTGACTCATAACATACATTATATAAATTTTGAGTGCAAGTTGTTGGAGAATCCGAAGTCATCTGAAGCAAAATGCCCGTTTTGAGTACAAGTTGTTGAAGAATCCGAAGTCATCTGAAGAAAATTGTTGGTTTTGAGCGCAATTCGTTCGACAATCCGAAGTCATCTGAAGAAAAATGCCTGTTTTGAGTACAAGTTGTTGAAGAATCCGAAGTCATCTGAAGAAAATCGCCCGTTATGAGCGCAATTTTTTGGAGAAAATCGCAAAAGTGACTTGAAAAAAATTGTTCCGAGTCCAAAAGAATTTTCTTCTCTATATTATAATTTTTTTTTAAATTTTATTATAATTTTTAAAATTTTTTTGTTAGATTGCTCTTAAATAAATTTTAAATAAGAAATTCTTATTGCCGAGTTGTTTCTCAAGTTGCTTGTTCAATATTTGAGTATATGCAATAATTATTCTTGTTTATTATCTAAATTTCAGTTGTTTTTTTGTCATTGTATTGGCAAATCAATTAATAAAACAAACTGCTTTCACAATGAAGTAAAGCAAAAAAAAAACTCATGTCATCGAACACGTTTGCTTCAACATTGTCTTCAATATAGTATTTTAAGTGTGTCTGTACTTTGTTTCACGTGTTTAAAAACTTTTTGATTATTTATTAATTTATGCATTCTACGTTTCTGTGATTATATTTTTTCAAAAATGACTCGAGTCTCCATAAATAAAGCTGTAAGCTGTAATTTAAATTAATTAACAAAAGTTTATTATGTGTTTTATTTCAGTGCATCAAAAAAATACTGAAAACACATTCAGTAAAAAATAAAATAATTTTCGAGACTTATAAAAAAAAAAGGATTTACCTCAAAACTTGAAAAACGAAGTAGTCCGAACAGTGGCAAGATTTGCTATTATGAAATTGGAAGGGGAGTTGCCGAGAAATTCAACTCGTGTGAAGTATGCGAAAGCAATTAAGTCATGTTTTTCAAAAGCTTTTTTGGATTTGCAAATACTTATTGGAAAAAACTCTGCTTTGGGATGTTTTTGAATGGCATTGCGGAACCAACGTAAATCATATCTTAAAACAAATCGTTCATTAATTGAAGAAAACTGTAATGACGATGTTGACGACCTTCCTCGAGACGAACCCCCTGCACGGTCAAGAAGATCCGACTTCAATCGAAGAAATTCAATCAATAATTCGACACAGGAAGAGGAAGCGCAACAAGTTAATCAAGCAGCGGAATCTGAGGATATAGCGTACTTAAGAACAGTAGTGTATTCTTCAAATACAAAAAAAAACATTAAAAAAGCATTAAAAAGCTCAATCACTGAAAGACAAGAAGCCATCAAAAGTGGTTCTACTAATTTTGTGTTCGATGTATTCTTTCAAAATATCGAATTTATTCATTTCGAATTTAAATTATGTCACAAACAATCACGAAAAAAACTTTTAAATGAGGCTGACAACGTAATAGAATTTATTGCTCGCGAATATAGTAAAAATAAAAAAAAAAATCATGTTTTCAGTGCCATAAACAATGAAATTACAACTTTTGAAAAGTTGATATATTTACTCGGAAGAGTTCCTGGCGGTTTTGAGAATGCCATTAATCTCTTTATTTAACTGTTAATGAAAACACCTCTATTGAAGACATTAAAAACCAAACAAGAGAAAAACCATTTCCATTAATTATCGTGCAAAAAGGGGATAACATATCATTCATGATATCATTTGAGTCCCATATCATTAGTATGTCTCCAAATAAATATCAACGATTTTCTACTGTTTTTGATGTAGTTTTTAAGATGTATGAAATTTTTAATATTAAGTATCCTGATAATTTGAAAAAAGTTTATGGTTTTTTCAGATACGCTGTTTACAGTATCGGAAAAAATTTTTATAATTCTCATACTTTGTTAAATTTGATCAAAAAATAAGAATTATATGGTACTGATGACTGAATAATGTTTAAATAAACTAAATAAAACTCTAATATTATCACTAAATAAAAGTTGTTTGAGAAAAAGCTTGAAAAAACTGTCAAATTACGCTTTTGAGTTGATTTTTTTTTAATTTTGAAGTTTCATGTCTTTATAGATCAGCAAAAATTGATGCAAAAAAAATGTTGAAGTTGATCGACCGTTTGTTCGTTTGTTTGGAGCTCCTTGTTGTTCATGTTTTGGCTTGTTGCAATTCCAACTGCTCCGCAAACAATTTTTACTCCGCTAAGAACTTTTGTTGCTTCTATTCCTCATACAAGCGAATCTGCGTTTGTCCCTCTATTTCGGTATTTCGACAGCGTTTGCGCCTAAATCTTCATCAATTTCTCCACACGCGGCAAATCTTCGTCCTAAATTTGTCCAGATTTTCACATTTCGTGCGACATTTCGTCAAAATTGTCCGTTTTCGTGTCAAAATCGCCTCTTTTTCCTTGTGCTTGTTCACGCGTTTTTCAGATTCATTATCCGCAAATGATATTTAATCTTTATCACTTCCGGATTCTGAATAAAAATCTCCCAAATTCCGGTGTTATTCATGAAAAACTTTCTTAAAAATTTTCTTGACAACGGGATTTTCGATGTTGTCGAATTTTGACGCCTTTCACAACTTTCCAGTAGATTTGCGCGAGCGTTCAACACTCGTCGTACGGATATTCAGACGTTGCCATCTCGAACATGCACATGCCAAACACATAAATGTCGATAAATGTAATGATCTTCGTACATTTCGGGCTCCATGAATTCCAACGTTCCTAAAATGAAAATCATCATCAGAAAAAAACCGTTCTATCTGATGCAAAATTTGAGTTTTAGCGTTGACAAACTGACCAAGCTTGTATGACTTCGATCACAATCAAGAATCAAAAAGTTAAAAAAATATGTCTGATTTTTTTTAAGGCCGCTCCAAATGAAACTCCAAATGAAACTGAAAGAAAAATGCCGTCTCCCCAAAAAAAAGTAAAATAAAATATAAAAAATTTTTTTGAATTCTTCATATAGAATTTCTAACATTTTTTTGACCGAATCATAAAAAAAACTTTCAAAATTTTTTTGAAAAAAAAAAAATTACAGCAATTTTTATGAAAAATATTTTTAAAGAAGGATACCTATTCTGAAATACAATTTTGCAATACAAATTTTTTGAAAAAAATTTTTTTTTTTTTTTTCAAAATTTCTTAAATTTTATGAAATAAGACCAAAAAACTTTAATATTTGATGAAATTTTTAATTTTTTTTTGTGTTATTTTTACCCCAGGCGTTTTTGGTATTTAAAATGGGACACTGGACAAAAAAATATTGAATTTCATTTGGAGCGTCCAAATCTTTGATTGAAATCATACTAGCCAAATTTAACTTAATTTTCAATGATCGAAGAAAAATTGACCGCGAAAGCGACACAAAATCCATCCTAAATTGAAGAAATAACATTTTGCAGAGACTTCTGCTGGTTAAAACGTGGAATTGACATCATTCAAATGTTACGAGAAACAGAATCCATTATGATATTGAATCGTCATCTTGAATTTCCTCTTTTTTAAGCAAACAACTAACATCAAGCGTCTCAAATCTATTTCGTCTCACATGAGAATCGTTGTAACCTTGATTTTCCAGTATTAAATTTGAGAAATTATGAGCTGAAAAATGCTTGGTAAGGACAGTTTCATTTTTAACATAGCTTAATAACTTACCTCTGACTGAATTTTTCTCGCATTTCAGTCTTCGGATCAGTCATCCATTGCAGAATCAATTTGATCCATTTAAGATTTTGGAATTTTGACTGTAAAATGCTTAGTTCAGGTAAAATATCTCTGTAAATTTCAAGACAGCTTACCAAAACTCAACAAGTAAATTCTACAAAAATAAAAATTCAGCATCAATGTCGAAAGAAATGAAGAATAAAACAATGTTTGTCCAAAAGGCAAAATTTTTGACGGATGATTGGAGCTTCCAGTGAAATCACCAAATTTACATTGTTTTAAGCACGATGGAATATCTCTAACAAAAAATATTTAATAATTAACTGCGGAAAGTCAGTTAAACTATGTACAACTTCAGAATTACAACTTTTTCCTCGTTTTTTGCAATTTTTATGCCAAGCGATGCAAAAATAATTTTTTTTAAAGCATGAGGAGCGTGATGTAAACATTGGATTTTTCGTTAAGAAAATCCATTAGTAACTTGATGAATTTCGATAGTGACTGTATGAAATCCGCCTGTTTCCGATAGTAACAGATGAAATCCATGAGTGACTTTTGAGGAGTATGAAATAGTGCTAGCCGACCACATGCACTTAGTATTGTTTACATTCTCTTCAAGTCTGGATTTTTTCCTAATTTTATTTATTTTAAAAGAATTTTTGTCTTGATTTGACTTAAATCCGTATAAAATATCAAACTAGAGACATAGGACGTGTTATGCAGCATAAAAAACATTATTTTGTTAAAGATTGAGACGAAAATTGGTGTTTCAAAAAATTAGTTCGACAGAATCGTGTTGGTGATTTTGTGAGTTCTTAACTTTTTGAGTCTTTGAAACATTTATTGATCAATATTTTTAATTCAGAAACAAAACAAATCGGGAAAATTCAAACGTGGCTTGATTTTCAGTAAGGAACAATGTTGGAAACCAGGATTTATTTGAAATATCAAGTAGAAGAATTGTGGTTATCATCGCTAAATTTTTTTGGTAAGAAAATATAACAACTCTTTTGGAGTTTTTTATCAGTATTTTTTCGAATTTATTCGACAATTACATTTTTCTTACAAATTATGAATGTTTCGGTGCTGTTGTATGGCTGGATTTGTGAGAATGTTTGCCTAATGTGAAGATCTTCTAGTCGAAATACTTGTTCAATTTCGTTCGTATCATCCTGAATAATTTTGAACGCGGCATAAAATTCGTCAAATTTTGTTTTTACAGTTTGACAATGAAGTAAAATTTCACTTTTTACCACAATAACTGATATTATTCTGTGAAAACTAAAATCTTCATCTAATTTTTGCGTCACAAATAAGTTCTTTTTATAAGTGTATATGTATTTCGCCCATTCAACAATCATCACTTCTTTTTTTAGATCAACCACATCGGAAACTATTCGTTGATGGTTTAACTTTTTTATTTCTTTTTTTTTAGATACTTGAAGTGTATGAAAATTTTCATTGTATTTCCAGTCAAAAGCCCATTTTGTCATGTGTCGATGTGACAAACTTTTTAAAACGTTAATATGCTGCGGGTTTTTTTCCATAAATCTGGTAAACGCTCGATGTTTTCTTTCGAAACAAGATGTTTCAAGCAATGACAATGGTCCCAATTTATATACGACCTGCGCATAATGAAGAAGAAAATGCAGTTTGGGAATTCCCTTTTGTTTGAAATTTTCAATCCAAATATTTAAAAATGACTTCACAAGTTCATCTAACTTTTCAACAGTTGCTTTTGTCAACATCGACGAATATACTATTTGAGTTATTCGCGACAGTAACGAAACTGCTTCAAAATACTTTGCTTTCAATTTTAAGTCGTGGAACATAAAATTAAATCTTAAAAGAAAGTTTCTCGTTTGAAGACCTGACTTAGTGACTTATGACGCAAATCATCTATTCGGTAACTTTGATCCAGTTCGCCGTACTGAAATCCAGTTATTCTCGAAATCATCTCTTCTTTTGTTAGCAATCCTTTCTGCACAATTTTTTCCATTATGAATTTTAATAAATTAGGAGAAACGCCTTCATCCAAATCATGAAAGCAATCAACTCCAATACATTCTGGAATTTTGAAATAATTTAATCTACTGAGCTCAGATTTTCTTTTTATTCCTTTTGATCTCTTCAAAAATTGAGAATCATTTTGTGCGTCAATTCCTTCTTCTTCCACAATGTTTTCAAAATCTTTGTAGAAATTTTCAGATTTTCTTTGAGGGATACCGCGCAAACTTCTATTCGATGCTAATTCAGGCAACGAAATTAAACAATGTATACAAAAAAAAAATAGATTGAAGGCATCCGGCATTCCTAAAATTTAAAAAATTAATCATTTTCAATAAAAATATAAAATGATTAATTATTTCCATGTAAAAATAAAAAATTTTTTTCTCATTTTAAAAATAATAAAAATGTCGACAATTTTTTTTCAATTAATTTTAATTTTTTTATTTTCAATTTTTAGAAATTTTTGCATCTGATTCACGGTCCAACAATTTTGAACAATTTTAAACCAACAATTTAACAATTTTGAAACCTATTGGAGTTGATAGAGGATTAAAAAAATATTCGATACGTATTTTTTTTTGTCAAGCTGTACAGGTCAAATTATTTTTTTATGAATTTTCGAAAATTTTGAAGGAGAGTCATTTTGCTCCTTGTGATGAGCTGAATTGGGGCTGATTAAATAAACTAGGCTTTTTCGGATTTTAATATCAAATTACTTTATTTCAGACCATTTACGTTTACTCAAATTAATCGCGACTCTCCACATCTCCTGTCAACGTAGATGTCGCTGACGTCGACATGCCACATCTCCCTTTCTTTTCAAAAGACGATACCTCCATTAATCGACCCGCAAGAACATAATCAGTCAAGTGTGCTGGCTTCTTCCTGATACGAGATGGCCTAGTTTCAGTTCCTGGAGCTGGTTGCACCGGATTTTCTTCGTCGGGAGTCACACTTTGCAATGGGACCACTTTCTTCAAATGCGCCACGTTCCGTTGATATTGATTTCCATTTTTATCTCTGATAATTGCTTTGGACCCACTTTTGTCAACGATCGAGTATTCGGTGTTTTCGAATGTAGTGTCCAATTTTCCAACTGGTCCCACTTTTGCTGCCAATACGACATCCCCAACCTTCAATTCCGACTTTTTCGCGTATCTTCTTGCATCACTTGTCTCCTTCCCCTTATTTTTCAGAATTTTATCCCGATCTGCGAAATCGCTATTAGGAGTATCTGATGCTAAATCGTTGAGCGATGGAATTTTCGAGCGAATGGTCCGTCCGTACATCAACTCTGTTGGAGTTTTTCCTGTGATTGAATGGGGGGTTGTGTTATATTGCAAAATATATTCATTCAAATCCAATTTCCAGTTACGCCCTAAAGCGTGACTAATTTTCAATCTTTTGTTCAACGAGCTGTTTTGCCGTTCTATTTCCCCATTTTGTTGGGGCCAGTACGGGATCGTAAAATTCAAGGTAATTCCTTTTGTTTTGCAATACTCTTGAAATTCGTTGCTTACAAATTGGCGACCATTGTCCAACGTGATTGTTCTTGGAAATCCCAATCGTGCAAAAATTCGATCGAGTCGAGCGATTGTGGCTTTTGCTGTTATTGTCGTCATAATTTCGATTTCTTTGTATCTACTATAGTAGTCTACGATCGCTAAAATGTATTCGTTCGTTGGTAAGGGACCAAGAAAATCGATTGCCACGTCTATCCATGGTCGAGAAGGCATTTCCTTACGGATCATTGGTTCTGGTTTCGATAATCGACCCACTAAACGACATCCCTCACATGCATCGCACCTTTTTTCGACATCTTTATCTATTCCGTGCCACCAAACACGATCCCGTAGTCGTTGTTTCATGCAAGTTTTTCCCGGATGTCCCTCATGGGCCAAATCGAGTAGTCGTTGTCTCAAAGACTCGGGAATTACCAATTTGTTACCTCGAACTAACAAGTCATTTATCACAAATAATTCTAACTCGAATGGTGCGTACTTAATTGCAACCCTACAAATCTTAACCTGCCTATAGCCATACAAAAGGCTGCCTATAGGCAGGCAAAAAGCTACCTAAAAGTCTGCCTATAGCATGCCTATTCCCATATACGATTTCCCATTGTAGGCAGTGTATATGAAACATTTTTGAAATACGGAACGCTCTAACGTATTTTGCTTAATTTTGTTTATTTCTTTATTTTTTCATTAATTTTACACAAAATTTAAGTCAAAATAGAAAATTTTATTTGGAAATTACATTATTTTACATGTCATCGTTCGATTTCGCCCGTAATTCACGCAAAATTTGAGGATTTTTGTTGTTTGCCGGCGAGACTAATTTCATCTTAGCAGCTTCTAAAATAACATTTTTGTTAAAGATTTCATCAAAATTTGTTCAAAAATTCACTTACATTTCTGATTTAACAACAAAATTTGCTGTTTTTCCCGAAAATACGGCATTTTTAATCGAAAATTTGCTCCATGTATTTTCTTCGGCACACAATTTCCGCTTCAAATTGGCAGAAAGTAAGCCAAATTTGCTTGACTTTTATATTTTTCAAGTAACTTAGAGCTTTAACTTTTACATTTGACTTAAATTTACTAAAATTATCACGAAAATCACACTTAAATTAATAAAAATTGACTTAGCTCATTTTGCGTGTTGTGAAATTCGTTGTCACTATAATATACGTACACGCGTATGTCTGTAGTGAGTTTCGCATACATTCTGAACGTAAAAATGGGATTTGGTTCAAATTTTAGTTCATTTTTACAAAAGTCTGCCTATGAGATTTTGTAGGGAATAGGGTCGTTCCATTTTCCGGTCTGCAAACATGTCTTGACTCGTTGTAACTCATCGTCAGCAAGGGATTCTTTTTGTACTTCTGCTATATCTACTGCAACAGCTTCCAAAATAGCAAGCACAAAAAATTCGCTATCTCCTTCAAATGACTCTTTGTTTGAAGACGAACTCAATCTTGACAACGGGTCTGCGACGTTTTGTGACCCTTTCTTGTACTTGATTTCATAATTAAAGGATTGCAATCGCAAAACCCAGCGCTCTATCCTTGCGCATGTACGAGAATTGTCCGTGAATATTCGCGTCAAGGGCTTATGATCCGTCTCAAGTTCAAATCTTCTTCCGATCAAATATATGGAAAAATGTTCAACGCCCCACACAACTGATAACGCTTCTTTTTCTGTTTGGCAATAGCGTTTCTCGGTGTCTGAGAGACTTTTACTCGCATATGCTATCACTTGAGGATCATCGTCGTCGTGCTGCCGTTTGTATTGAATTAATACTGCACCAATGGCTTCTGGGCCAGCATCAGTGACAACTCTTGTTCTCAGTTCATTTTTGAAAAATTTCAAATTATTGAGTGAACCAATCATACTAATCAATTTTTCGAAAGCTTGATGTTGTTCGTCGTTCCATTCATATTTCACATCAGATTTGGTCAATTTTCGTAAAGGAGCTGTTAGTTGTGACAAATTTGGTATAAACCGGCCGACATATGTCACCATTCCGATGAAACTTCGACATTCTTCGATAGTTGTTGGTGGTCGAAAATTTTGAATCGCTTTTATTTTGCCTGGAGACGGTCTTATGCCGTTTGATGACAAGATATGACCGAGAAACTCAATTTCATCAACGACGTATTTGCATTTCTCGTGGTTCAACAATATACCGACGTCGTCTAACTTCTTAAGTACTCTCTGTTGAATTTTTAATAATTCTGCCTTTGTCGGAGCAAAAATTATAATGTCATCAATATAATTCAGAACGTTGTCAAATTCACACAATATTTGTTCCAGCGTCCTTTGAAACATTTCTGGCGCGCACGACATGCCAAAGTTCAATCTTTTGTACCGATATTTCCCGATATGAGTTGTAAAAGTTGTAATGTCTCGGCTATCTTCATGGAGCTCAATTTGATGGAATGCGTCTTTTATGTCAAGTCGTGTGAAAAATTTAGCATTTTCCATGGATTGGAGCATTTCTTTCGAATGCATTTCTTTTCTATAATGTCTTGGCTTTCCAACAATTCCAATTTTTGCTTTATCTTATCCTTCAACGCAAATGGCGGACGGCGGAACATTTGACGTACGGGAGTCACGGATTCATCGATGGGAATTTTCAATTTGATTCCTTTCATCTTGGGAAATTGCTTTCCTCTCGATACCTCGATACTGTTTATTGTGCTTGGCAGGCCAATCTTCAACAATCCCAGTTTTTGTGCCGTTTCAAGTCCCAAAAGTGGTTGAGATCCATTTTCCACAACGAAAAATTCAGCTTCAGCGTCGATCGTTTCATTTCTATCCTGCACGGAAACATTGGTTTTGAACGTTTGAGTCACTTTCAATGGGCTTGAATCGGTTGAATATCCTTTAAATTCGTACTTTGACGGCTCATCGGACTTTTCCATAACCATTCCTTGACACTTCAATTGTTGGAAAGTGACGCTATCCATGATGTTTCTCATCGAGCCCGAATCTATCAAAATGTTAGTCAAAATTCCTCCAATTCGCAAGCCCATAATTGCGTTGTTATCGTCGGTTGCTTCAATAAAATTGAATCTTTGGGTCTGTGGCTTCACAAATCGATATTGTGCGGCGTCATTTCCGTAGCGTGAAAAACGATTTCCATACTGTTGCTGTTGTGCGCCATGGCGGTTGTCAAATCGCGGAGAAAAATTGTCGAATCGTCGCTTGTTTGTAAAATCGTAATTTTCCGCCTTCCGTTTCCATGTCTGTGGCGCCCCAGCTCCGCACATTTTCTCAAAATGATTTGGTTTCCCGCATCTTCGGCACATTTTACCCATCGCCGGGCATCTCGGATCTGAATCATCATGATTGTCGAAGCCACATCTGTAACAATATTTGGCCTTTGGAACGGATTTACTACTTGATGCGACTCTATTTATGTCGCTATTTGCTGGATGAACTCCGGTCATCGTGATTGCCTGTTCTTTCACGGTTTGATATGCATTAATCATCTTATGGACGACGTCAATTGTCAGATTTTTCTTTGCAAGCAATTGTTCGCGGAGTTCTTGCGGGGCCAATAAAATAATTTTGTCCATCACGCAAATATTTCGACTGTCTTGAGAAGTTTTCCCGAAATTACATCGATTTGCTTGGTCTTGTGCACGCAACAGAAACTTTCCAAGTGACTCCCCTGCCTCCTGCTTCAAACTCCAAAAATTATACCGCTCAAACGCTTGATGCTGTTTCGGAGCGAAATAATCATCTAGTTTTTGGATCAAAATTTCGAAAGAATCAAGTGCATCTGGGATTGTTTCAACGACTTCTTGGATATCTACGCCTGCTTTTGCAAGGAAAATATTCTTCAATTTTCTTGAATCTGTAATTTCATAAGCCTTTGCGATGTACTGGAAATTTCTTTTATACTTCCGCCATTCCTCACGCAGTTGTGCTTGCTCGAAATCTTTAAATTTAAAGTCTGGAATATTAAATTTTTCCATTCCTAAAATAAAATTCACATTCTCAGATGACATTTCATCAATTTTTTTTTTCGAAATTCTTACTTGTCTCTATGACTGGTCTCTATGACACTTTTCTTTTCTTTCGTCACTATGACGTCGAGCTCTCTATGGCTAATATTCAGGCTTTTTCGGTAATTCAGTTCTGAAAGAACAAACAAATTTCAATAAATTTTTTTCAGATTCTTTTTTTTTTTCAATATGGCGTCTCTATGACGCTTCTCATTTTTTTTTTCTCTTTCATTTATTATTTATTTTTTTTTCGCTTTTCACAAGTTTTTCTGTCGGTTCTTCATTACCTCTTTGATCCTCGTCGCCAATGTGATGAGCTGAATTGGGGCTGATTAAATAAACTAGGCTTTTTCGGATTTTAATATCAAATTACTTTATTTCAGACCATTTACGTTTACTCAAATTAATCGCGACTCTCCACATCTCCTGTCAACGTAGATGTCGCTGACGTCGACATGCCACACTCCTCATGTTATCTCGATTTTTTTCAAATTTTTTGATTCGATTGTGCTTGTTTGTGTTTTTAATAATTATTTGAACCATTTCAGTTACTTTTGGAAAAGAAAAAAGTCAAAATTAGAGAAAAGTAGAAAATTGTCAAAATTTTTTAATTAAATAATTTAAAAAAAAAATAAAAGTTTTTTTTTTTTGAAAGCTTTGAATTTCTTATAAAAAATCATCAAAAACAACTTAAATAATTATTAGAAGCATAAATAAACACAATTCAATCAAAAAATTTGAAAACTTTGACCGAAATTGAGGTGCCATGAAAAGCACCATCTGCCACGTTTATACCGTCTGTATACAGTTGGATGATCACTGGATTTTTCTCGTTCTTGAGACCACAACGTTGAAATATTTCTCCACAACATAAATTTTTGAATACATCGGGTTCGCAGGAGTGCGTTTGAGAAAAAAATTCGTTTTTGAAAGTTTGCGACTCGAACAGAACACTAAGTGTTTGTTTGATTGGAACATGGTACAAAATTAACGGTTTCTCTTTAATGAGTAATTTGTTTTTATTTCGACATTTTTGGGTAACTACTCCATACGAAAGAGGGATTGGCTCGATAAAGAAATCATTTTCTTTAATATTTTTTTTTCTTTGATAGTCATTTTTATGACTTAGAATGATATCATTTGCCAAGTCAAAAAAAAAACCGACTTCATCCCGTTCTGTTTGATTAGAAATTTTTTTAGAAATGAATTTATGACAAGTTTTGAACAGTTCACTTATAGTTCTTGACAACATATCCAAATTGGTTTGCGTTACACCTGAGTTATACAAATTAATGAATAACATTTCAACATTTTTAGTTAAATCATCAGTAAACTCGGAAGAATCGTCTTGTTCAAATTCATCGTACACAGGTGGGAATTCGCTGCACGAGTCACTGTCGGAATTTTCATGAGGATCATCAAGCGGATCAATTTCAAAATTGCTCGTGGAATCGTCGCTACTCCAACTTTCTATTTCACTTGCCGATAAGTTGTCGGAACTTTCGTTCACACTCTCGGAAGATTCTTCTGAATCTGAATCACTCTCTGCATTGTCATCCTCAGAGCTATCTTCATAAAAATTTAATGTTTTGCAACACAAATTGTTTTCATCACTATCAAGACTGCTATCGTCACTTGAACGATCCATTTTCAATTTAGCGAATTTAAAGACATTTTAAAATAAATAAAACGAATTTAAATTAATTTATCAACAGCTTTAAACTCAGAAAGGCGTACGCATTAAGGCATATGGCTAACGTATACGTAATCTACTTTATCGACATTATCAAAATGTCAAAACATGCTGTCATGCTGATTAGTTGAACGCAAATATAAATATTTTTTTTTTTAATAAATATAAAACAAATCAGAAAAATAGAGAAAAAAAATCTTATAATTTTCAACAAAGACCAGAATTTGATAAAATTTTGATGTGAACTTCTTTTTTTTCAATTCATCAGCTGTTAATTTATGACATTGAGACGGAAATATGTGAAATAATTTGTGCACAAAAGGTGTGATGGACTTTAATTATATGTGAAAGCCTATCTTTGACGTTGTTTTTCACAAATTAATGAAGCAATGAACAAAGTTTATCGCGATGAAGAGTGAACATTTGAAAAATTTTGTGAATACAAGCTGGCAACATCAGAAGCTCTGTCTAGAGAAATCATTGGGTGCATTCAAGAATGTCCATCGATGGACATCAATGATTTTTTCCATAATTTTTTTCCATCGAACGCGTTCAAGTTAAACATGATGGATTTTTCGATTAATCGGAAAACATCATAAAATGTGATAGTATGCATCGGAATCCATCATAAATGGATATTTTGATTTTTATAGATCCTTTATATTCTGTCAATGAGGCTTCTGTTAGTCTGTTGGAACCGATTTTACGGCTTTCCTATAATAAATAGAAGAAAAATTTGTTCTACAGGTCGTGCTTATTTTGCTTCATTTAGGTCCCATTTGTGGAATCGAGGCATGATCCCAATGCACAAAAAATTTTCCCCATATAAGAGTTCGAAATTATAACGGAAAATTAACGGAAAATTCAAATTTAAACCAAATCCCAGTGCAAATTTCAAAAATCTAATGATGCAGAAATGTTTGTCTTGTCGAGACGCACAACATTGCCATACATCACTTTTGTCCTGGGGTTCTCTAAAATGGACCTCCCATACAAATGACACCTCTTAACCCAAGGCGGTCACTACAATGAATTTTCTGTAGGTCATTTTTTAGTGTTTAGAGATTTTATGATTAAATAAATGTTAAAAAATACTTCTGTACAACACTAAAAAGTAATAAATAAAAAAAATATATTTAAAAAAAATATATTAAAAAAATATATATTAAAAAATTTATTAAAAAAACATATATTAAAAAAACATATTAAAAAAACTGATGATAAAAGAAGTTTTCAACTTCAAAAATAGATCATTTATATTCGTCAAGATAAAAAAAGCGAACTAAAAAGGAATAAACAAGAGCTTTGTGGTAACAAAGTCGGAAAAATTGTCAAGTAAATAAAGTTAAAAAATTTTTGACAACAAAAACTTGAATATAAAGGATTTATTTCAGAATAATTATTGAGAGTGACATTACACTGAAATAAATCCTTTATATTCAAGTTTTTGTTGTCAAAAATTTTGTAACTTTATTTACTTGACAATTTTTCCGACTTTGTTACCACAAAGCTCTTGTTTATTCCTTTTTAGTTCGCTTTTTTTATCTTGACGAATATAAATGATCTATTTTTGAAGTTGAAAACTTCTTTTATCATCAGTTTTTTTAATATGTTTTTTTAATATATGTTTTTTTTTCTGCTTTAGCCGCGATTTATACATATATATGTTATGTGATCATCAACAAGCAACGAAAAGATCCGCGGACCCGCGAAAAAAATCCGCGGACCCGCGAAAAATTTCGCGGATTTCTTCGCGATTTTTTTTTTTCAAAAAATTTTTTTTCATCTTTTGTGAGTAATGGAGCTTCTATAAAGCCGCGATAAAATCCGCGGAACCGCGAAAAATTTCGCGGATTTTTTCGCGAAATTTTTTTTTTCAAAAATTTTTTTTTATCTTATGTGAGTAATGGAGCTTCTATAAAGCCGCGAAAAAATCCGCGATAAATTCCGCGGACCCGCGAAAAATTTCGCGGATTTTTTCGCGAAATTTTTTTTTTCAAAAAAGTTTTTTTTCATCTTATGTGAGTAATGGAGCTTCTATAAAGCCGCGATAAAATCCGCGGACCCGCGAAAAATTTCGCGGATTTTTTCGCGAAATTTTTTTTTTCAAAAAATTTTTTTTCATCTTATGTGAGTAATGGAGCTTCTATAAAGCCGCGATAAAATCCGCGGACCCGCGAAAAATTTCGCGGATTTTTTCTATAGCATTCGAGCTTGTCTCGCTAAATAATTTTTTGACTTTGAAATACTATAAAATTTTGAACATAAAATCTAACGATTTCTGTTTTTGAACAAATATGTCTCCGCAAAATCACTTCCGTCTCTAGTCTTTTTGTATAACATATAAAATGCCTTACTCATGCAAAAAAGAGACCTAAACGCTTTTGATAAAAGAGATAGTGAATCATCAACAGACAGACAATAAATATAAAAAACCTGATTTTACGAGACACGTTGTACTTTGTATAACAGAGTCTTTAATTGTTATTCATTTGCCGTGTTGCGGTCAAAGTGTTAAAGTGTATTAAATTTATTTTTTTTAAATAATAAAATGTCGAATTTAGTGTCAGAGAAAAGTTATACTGAATTGGATTATGGTAAGAAAAAAAGGGAAAAACTTTCAAATTAATTTTTTGACAAACAAAATTTCGTTTAAAAATATATGAGTGATAAAAAAATGTGCTTCTAACTGTATTTTTTTTATACTTATGAACGTCACATGATGTTTGTGGATAATAAAGTCACACAATCATTAATATATTATTTTATTTAATTTAGACGACTTTGAGTGCAGTGCACTTTTTTTCAAAGTGGAATATAAAGGAAAATTTTATCAAGTCGAATGCTCTGAGTCTCAGTACCAAAAAGCAACCAAAGGTATATATATACATATTTCTCGATACGTGTTTCTGTATGTGTTACTATTTTTTTTATAGATCTCCAATACATGAAGAAGTTAATAATTTATAAAAAAGCTCTAAAATTAATTGAACAAGGTAGCCGGATCGAAGTTGTGCCGTATTCTGAAAAGGAGTTTGAAAAATTAATTAAATTACAAAATGGTATTTTATAATTTTATGATATAATATATGACTATAAATATAACATTTCCAATTACTTTTTTTAACCCCAGAAAAACAACAAAAAAAAACAAAGCAGTAAGTTTTTCTAAATTTAAAAGTTGTTTTAATTAACGTTATTTCTTTCGGCAAATAATCAACCAGGAGTCGATATTTGACTATAGTTTATACGATGATGAATTTAATCCATCAGGAAACTCCACCATAAGAGAGACCTTTCCAACAAAATCATCAAAAAAAACATTCGGGTAAACTTATTATCCCACTCTTTTGTGTCTTTATTAATTGATGATTAACAAAAGAGAATGTTGCTAAAGCGATCCTTTTTTTCCCTTCGATGATTCATGACGACTTAAAAACTTATCATTTGACGTCAAAAACAAAAAATATTCTCTCTCTCTCTCTCTAAACTAATTCAAAAAATTTTTTGTTCGTTTCTGAAGCGTTTATCATTTGACGTCAAAAACAAAAAATATTCTCTCTCTCTCTCTCTAAACTCATTCAAAAAAATTTCTTGTTCGTTTCTGAAGCGATCCTTTTTTATTTTTTTCCTTCGATGATTCATGACGACTTAAAAACTTATCATTTGACGTCAAAAACAAAAAATATTCTCTCTCTCTCTCTCTAAACTCATTCAAAAAAATTTCTTGTTCGTTTGTTCGTTTCATGACGACTTAAAAACTTATCATTTGACGTCAAAAACAAAAAATATTCTCTCTCTCTCTCTCTAAACTCATTCAAAAAATTTTTTGTTCGTTTCTGAAGCGATCCTTTTTTATTTTTTTCCTTCGATGATTCATGACGACTTAAAAACTTATCATTTGACGTCAAAAACAAAAAATATTCTCTCTCTCTCTCTCTAAACTCATTCAAAAAATTTTTTGTTCGTTTCTGAAGCGATCCTTTTTTATTTTTTTCCTTCGATGATTCATGACGACTTAAAAATTGTTCATCAAATTTTTCTCTTTTTTTAAGGAAATGGGATGATAGTAAAGTAAAATTTTTGCTTGAAAATTACTTAAATATGCGAAACGAATTCCGTGATCCTAAAATAAAAAAAAAAAAAGTTGTGGGACAAACTTGCATCAAAGTTCATTGATATTGGGTATGCAATAGATGGTGCAAGTGTCGAGCGAAAATTTCGTAATCTTAAAGGGACATACAATAATGTAAGTTTTAAAAACTTTATGCATCTTTTTTTTGAATAAATATTTTTTCATACAATTTTATAGATCAAAGCCCAAAATAGATTATCCGGAAGTGGCAGCGTATCATGGCCGTATTTTGAAAATTTTGAAGACATCTATAGATCAGATAAAACGGTAAATTTGCCGAAAACTGTTTCATCTTTAAGCGAAGTCAACGATCCTAGTAGAGACAACGAGTCACCTCAGGAAAATTGTTCAAAAAAAAGAGAGAGCAAAAGTACGTTGTTAGAAATAGAAAGGGAGAAACTTAAGATTCTTTCTTCTATCGAAGCTTCTTCTAGAGGTCTGTATTTGACGCAATTATAAAAATTTTAAAATATGATTAAGGAATTACAAGAAATTTTTTAAATTTTATTTAAAAAAAGTCTCATTTAAACTCTTTTCCATTCTGCGATTTTTTTCCAATAGATTTGCACACGACCGTGAAAAAAACAAAAATTTGTGTCAAAATGAATTTGTTATGTCATTTGTCGTTTTTGAATCGAATTTAATTGTTTTGTTAGAGAGAAAATATTAAATATTAAAGAATGTTAAAGTGAAAATGTTGTCAATTCTTAAATATCTTTAAAAAAAACATAAAAAATTTCTTGTCTATCATCCATAATCATATATTAATAATTTTTTTATATTTAATTGTGTCAATTATACAAAAAAAAAAATCCAGAACGCAACGAACTGATTAGGGAGCTATTGCGAATGCAAAAAGTGTAATTCATGTTATTGTTTTTTTTTTGACGCAATTTAATAAAATGAAGTTTAAGAAAATATTGTCATTTTATTGAAATAATAATAAAATTTCATTCCTTTTGTTATCAAAGTCGTTAAAATGAAACACACTATTATCTTCATCTGGTTCCTCTGTCTCGCATTCTGTTAACATTTCATTCAAAATAAAATTGTGGAGATATATTGCAGATACAACCATATCTATACCAAAATTTGCGTTTTCTATATCAATATAACGTAGTCTTCGGAATTTAGTTTTTAATAATCCGAATGCACGTTCAATACACTGACGAACTGATGATAACGAAATATTAAAACTCGTCTTCGTAGAATCCAATTGTCCATTATCTCGAAACGGTGTAATCATAAATTTATTATTAGGATAAGCGCCGTCACCCATTAAATGATGTTCAGTTGATAAAAAGTCTATTTCGTTTAATTTTAAAAAAATTGGGCTGCATTTGAACACTTTCGCGTCGTGCATACGACCAGGAGCACCAACATAAATGTCGGTAAAACGTAAATGGTCGTCACAAATCCCTTGTAAAATGAACGAATGATGCTGTTTTCGATTATAGTAATCAACATTATTGTGTGAAGGTGCCTTAATGGCAATATGAGATCCATCGATAGAGCCAATAATGCCGGGAATTTTTGATTTTTTCTTAAATACTTTCGAAATTCTTATTTTTTCAGTTTCGTTCGGGAAGATAACAACATCAGAAATATTTTTTTTTAAAACAGTAAAAACCTCTCTAACAATGTTGAAAATTGTTCCTGTCGCACATCCAAATCTATCGGCAATAGAGCAATACGTTTCTTGTGTAGCAAGTGTCCATACAGCGATCATAATTTTTTTTTCAATGCGTATTTTAGATTTTGATCTCGGAAATTTTGGAGCAATTTTCATTAGAAAATTCTCCATATTCGTGCGAGTCATTCGAAAAAAGTTATGAAATTGATCCTCATTGTACATTTTTATTACATTTTCATAATATCCACTTATTTTGGCGAGTTTTTTTTTTCAGCATGAAGTTCCTTCAAAGAATCACTTTGAATTACAACGCGTACACAATTTTCTAAATCGTCGTCTGCTAGTAACTCTTGTAATAAAATTCGGTTGATTAAAGACATTTTAAAAAATTTAAAAATAATGTGAGCTCAATATGACGTGAAATGTCAGAAGTATGGCGTATGACTGATATAAAAAAACAAACTTTTGTACAATGGTATATTTTGCCAGGGACAACAAAAATATTTAAAATAAAACATTGTTTCTAAGATTCAAAAATAAATTTAAACTTTTCTCTAAAAGCTCTAAAATAGTTAAAACAGCAGACTGTAATGAAATATTAAGATTAAACTTAAAATACTAGTAAATTATACTAGTAATTAATTAATTAAGTAAAATCATCCTTATGTGATTTGGTTCAATATAAGTATCGATAAAAACTATTTCAATAAAAAATGTGAGTTCTTATATTTTTTGCCCCTGTTTATTTAAAGCTCACACTGGAGCTAAAACATATGACACACAAAGCGTGCAAAATAAACAAAGAAATGACAATATCGTGTATTATCCAACACAAATAAAAGTACTGATAAAAAGTAAATCGGATTTTTTGGTAACCTACTTATTTTATTTGACATTGTAAAAGTTCATTGGGACAAAATATTTATATACGGTGACATAATAAGCCTAAAATTCTAAGGATTGAAAAAAAGAACGTGTTTCAAAGAATGTTATTTTTTTTTACAATTATATATAATATTATATTAAACATCAGTTCGGAATAAGTTTTATGAAAATAAAAAATCCGCGAAATTTTTCGCGGGTCCGCGGCTTTATAGAAGCTCCATTACTCACATAAAATGACAAAAAATTTTTTGAAAAAAAAAATTTCGCGAAAAAATCCGCGAAATTTTTCGCGGTTCCGCGGATTTTATCGCGGCTTTATAGAAGCTCCATTACTCACAAAAGATGAAAAAAAAATTTTTGAAAAAAAAAATTTCGCGAAAAAATCCGCGAAATTTTTCGCGGGTCCGCGGATTTTATCGCGGCTTTATAGAAGCTCCATTACTCACATAAGATGAAAAAAAACTTTTTTGAAAAAAAAAATTTCGCGAAAAAATCCGCGAAATTTTTCGCGGGTCCGCGGATTTTATCGCGGATTTTTTCGCGGCTTTATAGAAGCTCCATTACTCACAAAAGATGAAAAAAAATTTTTTGAAAAAAAAAATATCGCGAAAAAATCCGCGAAATTTTTCGCGGGTCCGCGGATTTTATCGCGGATTTTTTCGCGGCTTTATAGAAGCTCCATTACTCACATAAGATAAAAAGAAATTTTTGAAAAAAAAAATTTCGCGAAAAAATCCGCGAAATTTTTCGCGGTTCCGCGGATTTTATCGCGGCTTTATAGAAGCTCCATTACTCACAAAAGATGAAAAAAAAAATTTTGAAAAAAAAAATATCGCGAAAAAATCCGCGAAATTTTTCGCGGGTCCGCGGATTTTATCGCGGATTTTTTCGCGGCTTTATAGAAGCTCCATTACTCACATAAGATAAAAAAAAATTTTTGAAAAAAAATATTTCGCGAAAAAATCCGCGAAATTTTTCGCGGTTCCGCGGATTTTATCGCGGCTTTATAAGAAGCTCCATTACTCACAAAAGATGAAAAAAAATTTTTTGAAAAAAAAAATTTCGCGAAAAAATCCGCGAAATTTTTCGCGGGTCCGCGGATGTTTTCGCGGTATATCACGTATCTTTGCAAACCAATACGGCAATCACACATATAAGTTATGCGATAAAACTATAAAAAAAAAAAATATTAAAAAAAAAATATATTTAAAAAAAATAAATAAAAAAATAATATAAAAAAATGTATTTTATGAAGTTTTCAACTTCTAAAACAAATTTATATTGAAAAAAAAAATAAAAAAAAAACAAACTATAAAGTATGAAACAAGTAAAATCCGAGGAGAGTGAAAATAAACAAACTATAAAGCATGAAACAAGTTCTTTATGAGAGGGAGACATTCATATCATAAAAATTCTCGCTGAGCTTTTACCAAACTGACCAAAATGATATAAATTT